>NC_066313.1:63796433-63858933 GCF_022539315.1 Serinus canaria
TGTTTCTAAATGTCTTCAGAATTCAGTCCTAGGACAGCTAGATATATCATGTATCCTTTTGTTCTCCTGCAAAAAGTCAAACTAGAAATAACTACTTTAGAGAAACAGAACCATATTTGATCACCCTCATGGTGCTATAGGACATATCCTCTCATAGTGGGATGCCATAACTTCTTTAACTTCATTCCCTTCATTCCCTGTAACTTATTTCTCCTAGAAGCAAACACGAAGATAACTGATGATTTGAAAACACCAATGTGGTAGCATGATAAAAAGGTTCTTTCTAACATCTTATCAATACCCATTACATCTTTCACTTAAGAATTCATTAAAAAAAACCAAAATGAGCATGCAGATTATTTCAAAGGGTTTTATAGCTCCTCTCCACTATATATGCAATAAAGACCATAAAAACACTAAAGTCCATTCTAAGGTCTATTGCATGAAGGACATATAATGACTATTGAAAAGAAAGTTGGGGGGAAGAAAAGAAACAAAAGAATAAATCACCTTTCAGAACTGTTTGGGGCACAAGACACGTAAGAACTGTACATGTAGAGCTGTTTCAATAGATTGAAAATACATCAGATTCTGTGCACATGTAACCCATATGAGCCTACTCAGAAAATCAGGTATGTCCAAGATTCATGTGAGTCACTGTAAATGTACAATAGGCAATTTGCATATGTGCAACTGGGCTGCATTGAGCACAGTTAGCTGGGAATGCTTCGGAAGTGATGTGCCTATATCCATCAAGTGAAAACTGAAAAGCAAATCTCTCATAAAATGTGCCAAAACTACTACTACCCCAGCAGAATGAAGGCCCCTAGTAGCTAACAAGTCTGCAGAGGAATGTCATTGGAGGATGACTTGATGAGGGTCTATAGAAATAATTTTATCCAATTATTTGCACTGAAAAAAAAAGCTTTCAGAAGTTTGTACTACCTTTGCACTCCTTCCTGCCTACACATACCATTCACACCCCGTTCAATAATATATTTTCTATGTAACAAAAATAGGTGCTTTCCAGCTACTTAGCGAAAAACAACCCATTAAGAAAAAACTTCTGATTTTATTTTTCACCTTTATAACCCATTAACTGCAACAGCTTTTAATGTACTTTTATAATTCCTGAGCCTCTCAGACTGAGTGAAAAGAAACACCAACAACCAAAGTGTAGAAAGGTTATCTTGGTAATACTGGCTTTATCAAACCTTTAATTTAGCAGATCTTTATTGTATTATCTGTCATAGGTCAAAAATTTGACTATTATCTTTTAAGGGTTTGAGAAGTCCTATGTGATTTAGAAAGTGTGGACTCAGTATCTTAAGGATTTAAAAACTAATCTATTGAGATTTAATAGATAAGATTTAAGATGTGAATTGAGAATGTAGACTTAAAATGTGTTAACTGCAAATGTACTGGCATGTAGAAACCCATCAAAGTATAATATTATTCTTCTTGTTACATTAAAATGCAATATTCAGTCAAATAAATACACTGTATAAGTATCCCTCTGTGAGTATGCATCCATACAAAAATGAACAGATAAAATATGTTTACACAAGCAGCCAGGCAGCAGAACTGCCAATGAAAATTACTCTGTACATCAACTGCTAAGTACTCTCCTTAAAAAAGGGCTTTCTCAGAACACTAACTAAAATTGTAACAGACCAGAAACAGAATTTAAGCAAAGGTCGGGATCACTTGCTTGATGACTTTGTTAGGGAACAGCTCAGGTTGAAGAGAATTGTGTTAATGCTAAAACTTCCTTTGAGTCTTTCATATTTATAGAAACATATTTATATGTGTTTCTGAATTTGTTAAGGTGAATAAGCATGTTACATTTACATTGTGCATGCCTTTTATGGGGATTTACTGCTGATAATACAGAATGAATATCGAACTATATATGATGGCATGCTTATCATTAGTTCCCTTTTTGATACATGAATGCTAACAGGAAAATCCAATTCTAACTTTCGAATATTTAAATTATTTTCCATTTTTAACTGAGGGAACTTTAAAATTTTATTATTCTCTTCTATAAAATATCAGCCAAAGGTCTAAGACTGATGTTGTCTCTACAGGGGTACATAAAATAAAATGAAAGACAAATCCAGGGACTTTTTCATATATGGATTTGATAAAATTATACCTTAATTGCTGCTGTCAAGAAGCAGTTATTGTTGATTACCTGAAAATTACTTGCGGAATTTCCATTATTATCATAGTTTAAAGCTCTTCTGAAAGAAATACTTCAACTTGTGTTTGAGCATGGAGAGTATTTTATATTTTGCCACAGAAAACAGCATGAATATTTTCAGCAAGAGAGTGTCCTTCCCATAAAATCTCAAATAACATATTCAATTGAAAATGTAAGCATGACATTCAGGCTTCATTTGCTGTTGGTGTCTATCTAAAAAAAAACCCAAATTGATGGAGACAGAAAATTCTAATCTGATGCCCTAAGGCCAGATCCAATAAAACACTTAAGCATCTAAATTTGGTGGTAAAGCAACTAAGTTTTCAGTGACTGTCCCCCATAAAGGAATCTTGGGCTGAAGTGAGCTGAGTTTTACATTCCTCGGTAGAGTACAGAGTAGGTATTGCTAGGCAGGTTCCAGTTAGGGGGTGCTACGAGCAGCCACTGCCTCCAACATCCCCCCCAAAAATTGTATGCATCTACCTGCAGCTAGTAGGTAGACAAACACTGTCAGCAGGACTGAGCTATAAATTACACCTTGCAGACCCAAAACAACCTGAGTCCAGGTCATAAGGGTAAAGGGATGATGTTAAAATATACTTCCCTCTTTTACAAAAAGCACAGTGATTAAGGATAGTTCTCAGGAAATGTGCTCCACATCACCAAGTTCGGTGTGTTTGAATTTTAAGCCATTGGTTATTTTGAACTCTCTTTTTTTAAAGCACTTTAGATCAATGAGCAAAAAGAGGATCAGGATTCATCACTCTAGTCTTTTATGTTCTCCACTAGTTCCTCTTTCCTATCCATGCTTAACAGATAACATTACTGAAGAGCTGAACAGGTATTCCATAAACCACCAAAAATCTGCTTCTCAAAGCTTCAGACTGGGAGGTCTGCAGGATGTCATATGTAAGCTGAACAGGATAAGTAATGAAATGCATCTCACCAAAACTGAGAGACTAGACTCTTCATGTCACAGAAACTTGAAAAGACTTAGTCTTCTTTTAACATAGAAAACTGACAGGATCCTTTCTAATATGAATCCTATACTTCACATTAGCCCTTCCTTTTAAATCTGACTCAATAAAACCAAATGAGCATTGTCAAAGAGTCCATAATTATAGATTACAAAATTAGATGCTTGGTTTTGACTGTCAAGCACTTGAGCTAACATTGTGTGCTTGAACTTACCTCATTCTTCCCAGGACCATTTGCAGTTCTACAGCCTTCTTTCAGTAAAATTGGAAATGCTGCTGTCTTCTAATAAGCAAAAAAACTTTGGAAATCTAGGATCTTTTGTGATACAGATGATGGCATCTTGAGTTATGTATGACCTGTGAGGCAGAAGTGCTCTGCTGTGCTCCCAAGTCCAGACCAGGAACCTCACTGGATCACAAGACCACCTTAGGAAACCTAAGTATCCTTCTTATGGAACTCAGGGAATGAGTGGAACTTCAGACCTCTACACTGGGTCTTGACCCAGCATGAAGCTTGGATGCAGCCAAGCTGCACACCTGGATTAAGCAGCTGGAAAATATCCCCAACATCCATGTTTCATATATTGCCACTGACAACAGAAACTCTTCAAGTTTTCCTGCAACAAATAATGATCCAGAGCCTGATGTGAGCTTTCTAGTTTTACCAGACAGATCCATAGATCCATAGATCCTCATTTGATTGTGGGTGTCATAATAATAACCTGACCCAATGGAACCTGAACATATATTTTGAAGACAGTCTAAAGGCAAATAATAATAAAAAAATCCCAAAACCCCAAACACAAACAAACAAACAAATGAAACCACCAAAAATAAACACACAACCCCAAACAAGCAAAAACAAACAAACAAACAAACAAAAAGAAAAAAAAGAAAAATACCCCCAGAAATTAAAAAAACAAAACAAAAATAAAAAAACCACAAAACTACACAAGAGCTTTACTGGTAAACCACTCTAATAAAATAAACTCATTTTTGTCATTAATAATAATTCTTGCTAGATTTTGAATAGAAATACATATGATCTTTGAACGACTTATTCAGTTTGCCAATGCCAATGAACTGTTTCTAAATGTATTACACCTTGTTGTGTGGACTGGTCAAATTAGCTCCTTTGTACTATGTTTCTAACAAGTAAATGTCATTTTTCTCCCATATCCAGCTCACAGATCAGGTTAAACAAATTATTCACCCCTCTGACAAAAAATTTGGTATGTTGATCAGTTACCTCTGTTATTATTTTGTTCCCCGTTTAAATTATCTGTTGATTGTAAATAAATTCTCCTTGATCTCAAATAACTTCAGAGATTTTTCATCTTTTCATTTTTTTAACAGAAGAGGAGACAAAGAGAAAACACAGGGCCTCATTTGCTAGTAAGGATTTTCTAGGTTCTCACAGGTTCTATTAAGACATTTTAGTTACACCTAGTATACTTCTGCCAACAAAAGTCTTAGAAGAAAACACATTAATTTTTAAATGCTTCATGACACTTATTTAGAAGTTTTGATTTCTTCTTTCATTTGCTTTCTTTTTCCTTTCTTTTCTTTTCTTTTCTTTTCTTTTCTTTTCTTTTCTTTTCTTTTCTTTTCTTTTCTTTTCTTTTCTTTTCTTTTCTTTTCTTTTCTTTTCTTTTTCTTTTCTTTTCTTTTCTTTTCTTTTCTTTCCCTCTATCTCAGGAGATGAAGGTGATGGCATTTTAACAATAAAAGTGCCACACCCTGCATGTGTGTTTGTATTTTTAAATATGCTCACAGTCTGACTGATTTCCAGGGGTAAAACAGTTTCAAAATCTGATTGCAAGCTCACAGAGACAAAACTAGGTAATTAATATCTCCACAAATATCTGTAAGTCAAATCACTTGTTTTAATACAGATTAGATTAGTACTAAAGTTACAAGATTGATATGAGAGACATGATAAATGTAGTCATGACAGAAAACAATTTTCAATTTAGTAACCCCTATCAATCTAGATAGCCCATGAATATTTACCATTAATTCAGTAGGCTGGAACAGAGCGGGGGGAAAAGAACAAAAAAACAAAACAAAACAAAAACAAAAACAAAAACAAAAACAAAAAAAAAAAAAAAAACCCCAAAAAAAAAGAAAAAAAAAAAAAGGAGGTTTGCCCTATACAGGACTGAGGAAAAAAGAGAATTCTCAGCAGTTTTACTGAGAACAGATCTTGCAAAGACTGGGAAAATACATTTGGGATATCATAATTAAAAAAAAACCTTTAAAAAAACTGAGTGACATGCAAAAGTATTGCCATTCTTAATATGTACTTCTCTTTGCAAAACTTACCAGCCAGATTACAGTTAAACAAGTAACTTCAAAGGCTGAAATAAAATCATTTATGGAAATGCAAAACAAACCTATTTGATCACATCATACTTCACAGCAGGGATACAATTTGCAGAGGCTGAGCCAGGGCATAGTGTAAGCAAAAACAGGTTGTATGTGCAATGAACCAAACTAAATGGTTTATATAAAAGAAATGTTGTTTCCATTAATTTTTCTGATAATCTTATTAAAAATGCCACCTGTCCAGAATAGAATTGTCCAGGTTTTAATTCCTTTTCACATCTCAGTGTTCAAACACAAGACAGAGGAGGTGTCACCTTATAGCTATTAAAATATGTCACAAAATGTCTTATTCTGAAATCTTCATAGCTACAGCAGTTTCTCCAGCTCTGTTTCACCGTCTGGTTATTGTACCTTTTACTTTTTCTCTTGTTGTGCTCAAAGTGACTTTTCTGATAAGCCTAAAGAAATGTTTTTTCAAAACATGTTTTTTTTTTTTCAAAGCATGCATTGTTTTTTAAGCCTCTCTTTAAAAAAAATGTTTCCAGTCTATAAGACTTAAAATTCACATATATTAAGCAAATAAAACATAAAATGCACCTTTTGAAATTCCACCACCACCCCACCAAAATCCCTTGTAAGAGCCCTGAACAGGAACTTGACTTTGAATACCAGCAGAGATGAAATGGTGTCATAATCAGCATAAATGCATGTGGACTATTCACCTAGATCAAACACTTTGGTCATATACTCAATTAAATTTAAATCCCATTATATAATGTATACCAGCCTCATTTTATGCAATTCCCTAATTTAATGGCTTGGTATTAGCCTTTTTCATTTTTGCACACATGGACTAATTTTCACAGTGCTCAGTCCCTCTGGGAAGTAGGTCATTAAAGTCAACTGGACGGAGACAGAAACTTTAAATACCTAAACAGTCCTGCAGCAGGGTCAGAGTGACAATAATAATGTAAAAGAGTTTTTCACTCATCCTACTTTGCAATATTTCTGAAATTTCTCCCTCATATATATATATCCATTAATCTTGGTGATGACAAAATAGAACAATAATGAAAGATATCTTCCTGTTACAATTTGACTTGTGAAACTAAAAAAAAAAAAAAATCAACAAAACAAAAATCTCAATAAAGAAATTAAAAATCACAATTATAGTAATATTTAGCTGCCAAGAGAACACTTGTTTTACACTGAAGCAGTAGAATTATAATATTCATGTTACCTTTCTCAATGTGCATTCTTTTTGTCTCATGTCCCACATCATGACCAGCCAGATCTCCCTCCTTAGGTCCAGGCAGGACATTAGGCGACAAACCCATCAGCATTTGGTTCATAGAGAGCCCGTTCTGATGGACAGCTGCTAGACACAAGCACAGGAAGAAAGAAATCAGCTGTCATACCAACAATACTCTTTTTTACTTATTTTACAGAGTCTTCCTCTTAATTATACAAGAATTCTAACAATCACAAAGTTACCTAATTAGTGCTATCAGGATCCACAGAGAGAAAAAGTTTCTTCCTGTTACTTCTAGTTTAAAACAACCAAATTTTAAAAGAAAGTTCAGTACCTTCAGATAAATTTGGAGATTTGCAAATATATTCCAGGTTATTTGACAAGAATTGTTAAATTTTTAGTTCATTGTACAAAAATGCTTGAGTACCAACATTCCCAATATGCTGTCCTTAATAACTTCCTTAAATGAAGCATTGTGGCCTTTCAGGTGATAAACACTGTTTTTCTATATATTCTGTGCAACAGTAGAATTGCTTATTTGCTCATCAGACAGGTGGAAAAGCCCTGTCCAACAACTTTCAGAGACCTTCATGAGTCTCAAACATGAGTCTCAAACCTGAGAAACTCATATTTGGTAGTTTATATTTCTATGCTTTCATTCTGAAAAAAATTGTCTTTTCAAGATGTTTATGCCATTTTTATTGGTTTTTTTTTTTTAATATGGAACCCATATTCCTGTAGTAGTCATCTTATTCTGGCTGGCACCACAAAAGATGTACTTAAGAATCAGGTGTGATGTTAACAAATCAGATAGGACAGAAAATAATTATATTACAGATAAATAAGTTATTGAAGTGATCCACTACTTAAGGAACTCTGTTATGTTCACATGGAACAAAAAATGTGCAAAGGTCCCACTCCTCTCTGTAAAATACAGAGTAAGCTGAACAGTACAATTTCTTTTTTTGTTAAAAAAAAAAAAAAGCAATTCCTTAGCAAAAACAATAAATATCTCTCGGTTTAGATTTTTGGGCTTTCTGATGTTTTGTTGTTTTGGGGTTTTTTTCAGAGAACAATGGAAGAGGACTTCATCAGTTGTAAACAAATTTACTATTCAATCAACTAAGAAAAAAAATTAATTCCACATTTGTGAGGGGTTTTTTCAGATCTTCACTTATGAAACCTGCAGTGGGTTGATCCTGGCTGGACACCATGTGCCCACCAAAGCAACTCCATCACTCCCCCTCCTCAGCTGGACAATGGAATGAAAATATAATGAAAGGCTTGTGGGTCAAGCCTGGGGAAATAGACAGGTCACAGTATATGGGATGCCAATTTAATCTGCTCTCTGAATTGTCCAAGTGATAAGAAAACAGAATTTTCAGTTTGTCATAGTCAGGCCTCATTTCTTTTCTTTGGTAAGTCATTTTTCATCACACACTAATGAAAGATCTCTCATCTGAAGGTCAATGAAGAGTCAGCTCCCTGAGTCTATGGAGAGCCTGGAAAGGAGCAGCCTAAAGGACACGTGTTGCATCTAATCAATATGAGCACCTATTTCATACAGCTATTTCATGGCCTTCCACGTGTGTGCCAAACCCTCCAGTTTCACCTACTGACAAATTCCACTATGGAAAGCTGATTTAAACACTTAAAAACCTGCAACAGAACAGTATTAAAGGGAATGGACAAGTGTGATATGAATTTAAGTACATATCCATAAATAGCATGCATTTAAAACCTTAATTTCCATTGCTGCACTGGAATATCACACAATTCAGAACCTTTGCCATGTAATTTACATCCTGTATACGGATCTTTGATAATAATGGCATCACTCTGGCACACCACAGTTTAATTTCACTCTGTCCCCTGTGAACTATGAGGTGATATTCTTTCCATCTTATTTCTCACCATTAAAAAGTTTTTGTATTTAAAAAATTTATAAAGTATGCAGATTTTTAATTTATTTAACCTAATTCTTCTCTTTACCAAGAAATTCTACTACGTAAAATATTGCTTATGAAGTCAGATTCAATATAGAAATCAAAACCGAGTAACCAGATTAAATAAAATTCAATTTCTTTTAAAAATGGTTATACTATATGTATAGTTCTGAAACTAATCTAGCAAATTGCTTCCCGCCTGCAATTCTGTGTTTCAGTGCTCATATCTTTATGTTTAATATGACATGATGGCAGTTTATATCAGTACCTGTTAATGTAGCATCAGATATTATGACACTGTAAACTGGGGAACATAATGTTGGGAGAGAGTTACTGCAGCTGAACTTCTGAGCATGAGATAGATGAGATCTATTTAAGGTGAGGGCACTGTGTCCAGAAAAACCAGCTGCACCTCATCAGTTTCAAAGAGGTGAGAGGGAGAAGAATGGGACCTACGGATTCTGTCTGAAGAGCTCTCGGTCCGTGCAGGAGAACTGGACACGCTGCTGCTTCGATGAGAGGATGGATGGCTGCCAGGTCTTCGGCCCTCTTCAAGAGAAGGAGCAGGAGAAGGGCTGTCTGGAACACGTTCCTAGACCACACAAAAAGTCATTGGGAAAAAATGGCAATGTTAAACCAAGCCTCTGTTCAAAACATCACCTCCCTAAACTGAATCTCTCTCCTAAATTACAACCTATTCATTCCCCTGTTGATGTTTCCAGGATTTGCAGAGCATTCTCAAAGGAAACCTGGCAACTTCAGGACACTAGACCTTACATTTCAACATGGAATGTTGAGCACTTCTCATCCTCTTAGGCTTTTAACAGCCTTCTACTTAAAAAATAAGAGGTTTGTTCACCTTTTTTGTTGTTGTTGTTTTGGTTTGGGTTTTTTGTTTGTTTTTTTCTTTCTTTTTTAATGTTTTATTTGTTTGTTTATTTGTTTATTTTTGTTACTCATATCATCATGCAGTTGAATTGGAAGCATACATTTTGGCTTACAGATGTTAGCCTTATGGGATGAGGAATTAGGTATTTCTGTAAATAAATAAAGACCAAGTACTGTTGTTTTATCTCATGTTGACTTTTACTCCACACTTTAGTTTCAAAGAGGCTTCTTGAACAACGAGATCTTACGGAACTGTTATGGATCATAAAGAAACTATACCCTCCTTATAGTACCTATACCAGTCACATGACTGATGTAAGTCCAAATGTCTAGTTTTACCATGGAACACAAACTTGGAATGAATCACACTTTTTGGATGAATGTGGTCATATCACTTCAAAATGGGGAAAAACACCATTCATATTTTTCTATGGCAGGGAAAGGCCTGGCAGGGTAGCCAAGAGGTCTGGCAGCAAGCAAAAGGAATGAACAGGACAACGAAATATAATTACTGTACAAACAATTGCTATGATGCACTTCAAGAGGTTCTTTGGTTTTGAAAACCAGAATGTAAGGACTGTGATGGTCCGAATTGCATACCTGCTATGTGAGAATTGTTAGTATGTAGCAGACAGATATATCTGATATTTACCCAGAAGTTTGACGCAAACAATAATCAAAGGGAGATGAGTACAGAATAGTTCTTCCCAAAATTTTGCTGTCTTTCCCTGCAGTTTCTTTTTACTGCTGAAAGTTTTCAAGACTCATTGCTAAAGTATGTGAGAGTGAGGCTGTTTTGGAAAAAAAATGATAAAAAAAAATAAATCCTATAAGGGAAATCTATTGGAAGGACTGAAGACATTAAACTAACTTTTTTTTCTTGTTTCTCTCCTTTTGATAACTGAAAACCTGACTTAAAATGAAAAAACCAATGAGCTAAAACCACTAATGAACAAACAACTGCGCACACTCAACTCACTAAAAGCTTCTGGTAATGAAATAATACAATTAGGACATGTTTAATAACACAAAAAAAACCTTGTTGCAAATGTATTTTCTTGAAAAAAGCAGTACATTCCTCACACAGAAAAGTTCTTTCTGAGCAGTCATTATTTTATCATGCACAGTCACTAGATAAATATTTATTTCTCTGAATGCATTCCCAAGAAATTTTGCAACATCCTCAAGTATAGTAATCACTAGATTTGTTCAAGGTAAGTTTCATAAAAAATATCTGCTGAACTTGAGATTCTGATTGCAAAGGGATTCAATGGGCATGCTGATGGAGTGGGAGGAGATTTTTTAGAGCCATGTTGCAAGACATTTAAGTGGATTCCGCTTTAACAGCCTTAGGTTTTTAAGTCAAAAACCTTGATGAGGATAGCTTAACTGCATCATAGCTCTAGGCTTATTATGACTTTGATTGTGTTTATATGTCCATGAACTGGGTATTCAAGAGGAGGATTATAATGCAGATGTTTTCAGAATGTAGAAGATTTATTTCTTTAGATTTAGGAGGATTTAAGCACGCACAGTGTACGGATTTGATATAAATTAGAACACGGTATATTTAATCATTCATTTAAAATATAATTTCACTGTTTGGCATACAATGTATTGTTCTTAGAAGGGTTTCATTAAAATGAAATCCAGTGAGCACATAAGATTTGAATACAGAGCTGCAGAGTAAATTAATTTATTTAAACAGCTTAATTTGTTTATCCTATTTATTTATGTGTGCTTTTACAGCACGTATTATGAGATGGAGCGAGCAAAAGGAATGCACAGGACAACGAAATATAATTACTGTACAAACAAAACAGATAATGAGTTTTATTCTTATATAATATGACATAGACAAAATCCATGAGAAAACTATATATCTTGGCTTTATCAATTCATTTGTAAAATACCTTTTAATTCCAATAAAACATGGGATTGAACTACACAGAAATGCAAAATAAACCAATTTAGTGCCTTAACTATGTTTTATATCCTTGCTTCATAGTTCCACAATCAGCAATCTAGTCTATAGCAATTTTTTGTGTCTAACAAATTCACTGCAATAACAAATGGCAATGCTACTAATAATAAATTGAAATACTCTGTAGTTCTAAAGTCAACGTAATAAATAATGGTGCTGGAATATCAATATGTCTTCCTTAACAGAGATTTTGTGTAGAAGAGAATTATTTGGTTTGTGGCAAAATATTAACTTTAGACTCCATTTAAATTTTTTCAAAAAAGAAAATGTTCAAAATAGTGTTCATTAAATAACGCAGATCAGAGATATTTTGTCACTTCTACAGCATGCCACTTTCATAAAAGCTACTCTACATGAAACAGCAAAGAAATAGAACTTACTGACTCACAATCCTGGCAACAGATTTCACCTAGGATTCTGTCCACTGCCCAATATTTTTCCTAAAACCTGCCTTCTCCCAGAGGCAGATATTTCTGGAGAATCTGGTGTATAACCCTCTCTCACTATTTTTTTCCTCCATTTTTTTGCTTCCCTATTTCTTTCTACAGATAGTCACAGGCAAAAAGTAGGGTTAACAATTTAGGTAATATGCAGGAACTTAGCATATGGTTGACCAATGTTTCAGGATTGTTAAGACTCTCAGTTAGGTATCAGAGGCTTTACTAAGCAGTGGGCAACAAACTCTAGGGGTCAAGTTTGAAGCATTCTTTATCTTGGTGCTCTTCACAACTTGAACCAAATGATGAATCCTAAGCATTTAAGAATCTGGCCTTTACCTCCTCCAAAAATGTTCGTACCAAAAAGAAATTTTCACTCTAGGGAACTCTAACACCCTTTCTTGTAGTCTTATTCCAGTGGCAAGTAACACACTCGCAATATCAAGTCAATTTCACAAATAACAGGCTTGTTCCTGTGACACTGGGTATTTTATTTTATGCTGTAAAAAACAGGTAAAAGATTTCAGTATTAGAGATTTTAACACATGAGACTGAGGTTATCTCTACAATTGAAATCACCCCAGGTTTGTTCCAGAATACTACATATCATTCACAAAATCACACTGTCTTGGTCTCTTCAAGTAAAACAGGAGAGTTTTTCTGTATTCATCAACTTTTTTCTAAATTTCTCAAATAGGCAAATACTGCAAAATCTTATTCTGTAAGTTATTTTTAAGTAAATTTAAAAAAAATAATTATCTTTATACATCAGTAATTTTATTCCGAAGACCAGAAATACTTTCTTCCCTATATCACATCTTTGTCCATAAATGAGGTCACAAAGTTAGTTCCAAAATATTAATTTCTTTTTTGCCTATTTTATTTCGGCTTCAGCAGCATGTTTTCACTGTTTGAAAATTGCTTCATTACCAAAAGCCCTCCTCAAAATATATCAAAACACAAAGCTGATGAAGTTTAGCTTTTGTATCACTATTGAAGACATTTCAGGTCATATATGTAGGAATAACCCTTCTGCTCCTAAGAGGACAGAAAAGTAAGCGGTATCTTATAAGTTGTTACCACCTCAGTTTTCCCACAAATATTCTTTATTCTTTGCCACTTTTGTTCCTTAATAACAAAATTGTTGACCATTTCTGACAAAGTTTGAATACATGTTCTTGCAATAACCAAACCAGATTTGCATGCAGAGTCTTCACCTCCTGGCTATTTCTCTCCTACCAGGTATTTAGTCTCAGCTTTTCACTGTGTTCTAGTTGACTTTGCCATAAGACTCATTTATTCTTTAATTTTAGTCATGGAATGAGCTCTAAACATGCAATTAAGGCTTGCTCTAAAGGTATATAATTTTTTGAGCTATTCAGTTGTCTTGCTCCTCTTCAGTATTGAACAAACCTCTTCAAGGATGTGTGTGCTTTAAGTCATTGAAGGGGAGAGGATAAAGTAATTTATTTTCAAGGTCATACTTTTCATAGTTTAGGTAACTTATGGAAATGTTTAGGTTGGAGGACATGTTTAAAGACCATCTAGTTTCACTCTATCTGCCACAGGCAGGAGCACTGTCCACTAGAAGAGGCTGCTCAGAGTCCCATTCAGCCTGGCCTTGAACACTGCCAGGTATGGGGCAACCACAGTGTCCCTGGGCAGGCTAATGGCATGCTAGGCAAAGTATAAATGACACAAACTGTTTTATATACTTGTGATAATAATAATAAGCATCTGCATCATCTTTTAATCAGGAGTGTGAGAGACTGGACCAGTTAATGACCCAAACAGTGGCCCACTTGACCACTCACTGGGCACAGACAGCACACACTCATCACTGGAGGCTACAGCTGGGTATTGAAAAAGATAAGGAAGGAGGCTGGCAAGATGCAAATCTTGCTAATTTGCCCACGGGCTAGTGCCTTTTATCATGTCTATGCCTCTTCCATAATGGCTCAGGCCTGAAAACTCACCTCTGGGAAAGTCCTGGGACATTCACACAAAGTCTGAAAGTGTTCACCCCTTGTGATGGGCACAATTGACTCAACTGTGCCGACAGGAGAGGCAGCTGTGGCATCCCCGGGGGTGTCACTGATCATGAAAGACTCCTGAAGTGTTCTGTGGTCCACAGCCTTAAACCATTCAGTGTGAAACACCCTACCTCAGGAGAGGAACCTCGGCATTCCCACCAGAAACTAAGCATATATAACTGGGGGATTTTGGTGTTTTATGGGCTTTTCTTATTCCTGACAGATCAAGAGAGCTGCAATCACTTCAGCCAACAGATATTGAAATTGCAACAATCAAATCTTGTTGTGTTGTCCATGGGTGGTGATATCTTTCTATTCCTTTCCATTTTTTCTGAAGTGTTATTTTTATGTTTTTATATTGCTATATTACTACATATAATAATAACCTAGATGGCTACACCTGTGCTCCCCACTGCAACCAAACCACTCTAAAACAACCCTCCAAGTGTATATTTACAAACACGGATTTGTGTCATTTTGTACGACATTCAGAGCTCTTTTGTTCCAATCTGCCCCAAGGAATCTATTAACAAGAACCAGCATCACCCTCACCTTTTGGGGTGTGCTGAAACAAGGAGGAGTTTATATTATTTCCAACCATTTGTGGGAAGACACCCATATTCCAAGCCTTTTTGGTGGTAGAATTATAAAAATTGCTTTTAAAAGTGATCAAAACACAGATTTCTTTCTTCAGTTCCTTACTGACTTATTTTGAACTCGTGTGAGATGTATTCCAGGAATAACTTTCTTGTAAAATGTCACATTTAATATGACATTGCTTTAGCTGAATAAGTGTAAGAAATTAGTAACTTGAGTATCTTTTGTATTTTCTGCAAACGGAAAATTTAATTTTTACAGTTTTACTTTTTCATTCCACATTAGCCAAGACACGACGATGCTCTAAATGAATAATTAGACTCAGGAATTGCAAAATTAATTGGACTAATAGTTAGTTATTTCCTAACTTCCTCAGTCACTTCTATATGTGTGTTATCAAACTGACTGAATGCTACAAAATTTTATTTCTATTTCTTTATCTGCATACTATCTGGCTTGTTAAAGATCTTGCTAACTTCATACTGATGCACTTGACATCTTTCTCACCTTGTTCTTACAGATCCACTTGGAATCCCAATCAAAATTCAGGAGTTTGAATGTTCTGGATTGTCATTAACTGCACTATTATTTTAAATCTTGGACATCTTTCTTATGAAGAAAAGAATCCATGAAGTTTACATGAGATGTTTTATCTCTCTGTGAACACCTTGAACTTATTCATCTTTTGGACCAATTGAAGTTGATTTCTTTTATACTTTTTACTCCTGCAATTTTTCCTTGTACCTACTTTGCTGTTCCCATCACAAGAATACTGACAACTGAAAGCATAAAATTAATAAAGAAATCAACATAAATAAGACTGAATCGGCTTGATTTTTAGCTTCCTGTTTTCTACATGCATTATTACAGCAGAAGTTAACTGAGAGGAAGCCAAGAAGGAGACTTCCAAGTAATCCTTTAACAGTACTTCCACAACAAGAGATCTAATCCTTGGAAATCATGAGCAGTACAAGCACAATGTACTAGCCAGGAAGTGGGTGTCAATGGATAGGGCCATTCCAGAGATTAAAAACAAGCAACCAAGCAAAGTTGATCCCTATCAACAGAAGAGCTTGGTTTTACCTTCACAATGAATGTTTCTTCTAACAAAGAAAATATCCTTCTACGGTATTCAAAAAAACCCATGCAATATGCAAATATATAGACATGCAAGAAGCTCTGTTCCACTCAAATTAGTAACTTCTTATTGGCAAGCTAGATACACTTTCTGATTTTTTTAAAAATCTCCTATTCTGAAAATCTAGCCTTACTTGAAAAATAAGCTTAAGAAGCATCACTAGGAATACACCCTCCAAAGTAGATCCAAACCACACATGTATTGGGGTACATTATATGTCCTAGAAGTCAGCACTATGAATCCCATTCCTTGTACCTGACCCCATGGTCATACTGCATCAAGTCAATCTCACACTACACACACAGCTCCCTGTTACATACGTGAACATGCAAATTTCCTAACATAAAGCTTGTACTACTTTCTATGTGTCATGTGTAAATGCATATTTTACACGCCACAAGTTAATTCATATGAGTATATGGCTGCCATCAGCTTAAAACTGCACCTCAGAAACACACACGATAAAAGAAATAAGGATCCCATATTATTAGGAAAAAAGAACATGACTCCAAGTTACAGCCTACCATATTTAGTTAGCATCCTCTAAGGTCATTATATAAAAAGTGTATTAAAAGCTAAAACAAATAATATTAATCATATAGATAGAACTAATTAATGAGGTGGAACGCAGTGTCCTCTAATATAAAGATGGTTAAGCCATAATAAAGAAGGTCAACTATACTTTAACCTAAGATCTACTAATTCTAAATGAGAAAAAAAAAATAAAGGAATTTTGCATTTACACAAGTTATTCTAATGCAGACATTTTCTCTGTTATGTTCAAGTCTCTACAAATTAGATATAATATTCTCTGCAGCTAGGGTAAAATTAATTATCATTTGATTTACATTATACTTAAAAATTTACAGGTATATTCCAATTTTCATGATTGGTTTCTTAACATGTAAAAGCAGTTGTTTCAGGAGCTGATAGTCCTATTTTTATTCTAAAATATTTATTGCAGACCAATTGCATTTTATTATTTAAATGCTCTAAATCAAATTTCTCCTTACATAAAGAAGAAAACTTGATCATACTTCACATATCAGATAAAGAGGAAATTAAAGTAGCTTCCCTCTTGCACTTTTAAACATTCAAGAAAAGCACTTTAATGTTAAAATTTCTATTTTGAATGCACAATGCACTAATGCACTAAAAATAGCATGCTATCTGAAAAGTCAGGTGTTTTTCAGGTAAGGCATACAAAAAGGGTTTTTCTGCCAGTTTGGAACACAATCAATTTGTTCTCATTCCCTGTCTGTAAAAGGCGTACAGCACATCCAGCTTCACAGGAATGCTGCCACTGCCTGCATAATGCTTTTCCTGTAAGACACAGAAGTGTCCATAGAAAACTTCTGCCTTCAACACAGGATTTAAGATTCAGATCAGTTAAGTGAACTTGCCCTTTTTCCTCTTAGAGTCTATTTCCATTCAGGTATGCTCTCTGGACTTGCTCACCACCAGTCTGACATGCAACTCTAAAATATACTCTGTTCAGCCATTTCTCTATGGCAGTGATGTATTTCTTCTCTTTGGCTGTTCTTTGGACTTTTTGGGAAAAAAATCACAGAAACACACAAGTCTGAGTCAGAAGGGACCCAGAAGGACCATCACATCCAGGTCTTGAGTGAATGGCCCATATGGGGATTGAATCCGTGACCTGGGTGTTATTAGCACCAGACTCTGACCAACTGACCTATTTATTATAGGCAGAAAAAAAGAGATAGGAACATTAAATTATATCAACAGGAACACACTTATTGCCAATGAAAAATGAAAAGTAAATTAATTCCAAAATAAAATTTCATGTCAGAATAGTCCTAAAAACAGGGTTATTCTAAAAAATGAAATCTGTCAGCAGCTACTTTTGTTAAATAAGTTAACAGTAAATTTCTGCTAATAGATTACGGGAATATATCTATCTATATATAGATAGATAGACTAAAAAAAGGTATAAAAGAGTGTAACACAACCAGTGATGTGATAGATGTGAGGGAATTAGCAAAGTTTAGCCTGATATATCCATTACGCAGTGGAAAACTACTGTGCCACTGCTGTCTCCACTTTTTCAGCTGGACATATTGGTTTCTTCTGTTTTATTCTTATTTCTTTCTATAAGTATTAGTCACACAGGAATAAATTGCGATTTTTGATTCTGGCATGCTACAGCTCTGTTCTAACTTTTACAGTGTAATTTCAAGTTGCTATTATTATAAGGTATGTCCTTTATATTTTCATATATCTTTCTGCTGAGTGAAAAAAAAATTGATGTAGTGAAACTGCTAACAAGCTGAGCCTTTGAAACCATGGGCAGGTGATGAAAGCCACTTCATGTCTAAAGCATCCCCAGGTCACAGCTGTCACACTCACTGCAATTCATTGTTGTCACAATCTGCTGTCCCTGCTTGTTGTTGCTCTCCTCTTATTCATCCAACTCATATATCTAAACATTCCATTACAAAAAGACATCTAATGTTCGTCTCATGTTCGAAAGGGCACAACACTCTTCTGAAATATAATTCTGAAGATTTTAGGGCTCAGAGTTCACTGCCAAATCTAAGGTGTTGCTTTGTAAGGCTTCCCTTGTAATTTTGTCTTTGTCTCATCTCCTGAATGCAGCAGGATAAAATGTTTAGTTAGTACATGATCTCAGCTTTATTCCAACATCTTATCACGAAGAAATGAAATATTGCCCAGTAATAGAAAGGCATTTGAAGCTTTGTGAGTTTAAAGATAACAGCACTAGCTGTGAAGTCAGTGAATTGGAAGGAAAGGTCAGCGAGTCATCTACTGCGGCACTGCTCACAAAGGCAATCCCTCCATCCAATGAACCTGGTTGTTCATAATCTGAAGACTTTGATTTTCTAAGACTTAATTTTGTTCTTTGTTACTTAATTAGATATGGTTACTATTGATTTACTTTTCAGAGTCGAAATTTCTCACAGGCCTAGCTTTCAAGCAGACTTCACACTGGCAAACATGTTGTACTCTAATTTCAAATCTGTGCTGTTGTTTCCAGTTACAACTACAAACTCTGAGATGAGTGATTCAAAAACTTTTTAATTTGTGGAAATGTTAATACTAAGGAGAAAGTACTTCAGTAAAATTAGGGTTAAAAAAATGAGTCAAACCGTAATGAAAATAAAACCAAGATGTCTGAAAATAATAGCAATAAAAAACTGGAAGCTATAATTCTAATAACAAACAGTTTCATGAAAGAGAGCAACTCCACTATTTATCCATTCTTGTTAAAATAAAGAAAAAGGAGGTTTGACCTTCTCACTTACATTTATTCTTGAAGATATTTATTTTGATTGTAGTATAAGTTATTATTCATAAACATTACACTGCCAGAACAAGGTTTGAGAAGTATGCTGATTACAGTTGCCTGCTCAACTACTCAGTGCATATAGTTCAGTGGACATTAAAATCACAGCCTCTGACTATGCCTAGAGAAGAACAGGTAAATTGCCAGTGACATTATGTCCATCCTCATGGGAAGAAAATCACCTAATAATGACCTCATGCTTTTAAGTTTGTGGGGTTTATGTTTCAATCCTGTTCAGTATCAAAAGATAGGAACATAATTACTTAGCTGTGCTAGCTCTATCCACGTGACCATGCTCCTCTGCAATAGATAATAACAGAGGATATAAACCTAGACATTTGTTGTAAAACAATGGGGCTGAAGGAATGAGTAGGAAATGTTGTGCTTTCCTTAGCCCTTACAGTGCTGTTGAAATAACTATGTGCAGCAAGATCTTACATTTAGAAGTGAGTTTTGAGTGACAAACAAAAACTTGTGTTTATGGATTCCCCTGTAGTAAAAATTAATCGTGAGCAATAACTTACAGGCCTTGACTGAAGAAGTCATGACAGCACTTAGGTAATGTAATGTTCTACATAAAGGACTCAAAATCCTCAAGTTACTAGTGCAAACTTCAGAAGAAATCTGTATTTCATCCTCTTATGTGCACACTTTTCTAAAGAGAATTTAGGTTAATTTGGTCATTTAAAAACATTTCATTGAAATCCAGATATTTTTATATTACGGTTATGTGCAAACCAGATGGGAACATGAAACCTGGTTTGTCAAATAACTTGCACAGGATGTTATGCCAGGAGTTATGCAAAAGTTGGCAGCTACAATGAATATTTAATTAGCATGGATATGAGAGCTGAATTTTCAAAAATGACATTGATACATACTGTAGATTATTAATACAAACAAATGCTCAAATAAGCAAACTTGTGGAAACAAATTATGATTTTCCAGTTCTAACATGCTGTTGGAATGCTTCAGAAAGCCTAAATTGCTAGGTACTTTCAAGGTCTTCACCTAGATTATAAGGAATCTATCTCTGCTAAAGGAAATTGACGAGTTACAAAAATTGACTTGTTAAGAAGTAAACAACCCCCAGGATAAGGAAAATTTTCTGGTATGGGACTGCCCACAGTTATAATAATATACACAATTATATGATGACAGGAGGTCCCTTTCAGAGTTCAATAGTTCTAAACCTACTAGACAAGTTTAGATCACATGAGCCAAAAGTACTTCTCAGTTAAGTGCTTCCTGGGTCCAGCAATGTTCCCATAATGGGGTTAGATCTGTCAACAGAGCAGGACCTGCTTTCCACAAAAGGAAACCATTTTTACATGGCCTTTGAGATATGTTGTACTCAAATGTACCTGACTGGTAACTGGAGACAAAGACAGTGGTCACACTGCAATACGCTCCCACAGACATATTTAAATGTAGGCCATGGTAACTTAAGCAGCTTTAATAGCTACAACTAATTTGTAAATCAGCTTTACAAGCTAGAAGTCAGCTTGTTAAAGTTTAGAAACAAAAGGTTACCAATGCTCATGAAGGTCAAATTTTATACTCTTACATATGAAATAAAATAGCTCATAGAAAATGAAAGGAGGGAAAATAGCATGAAAATAGAGAAAACAAAGTTTTGTTGGCACAGTAATTCATATGTCAGGTGTCATTTAGCATGTGCTCCATCTCATTTTCATTTTTTAGATACCCCAGTTAGGACTGATGGCCACTGTTCCAATTAAGAAAATAAATTTAGAACGAAATAAAGCACCACGTGTGTTCCAGAAAATATTAGTATCATGTAACTCTTACTAAACACCAATCACATAAAAATAGGAAAACAGAGTTGCAAAAATCACCATGCAATCAGCCAGTTAGCAGCAGAGTACTTATATCCCCAGCACAGGGGCAAGATGGAAACCAGGGTGGGATCTAGTCTTGTTGGCATACCATCTAAACAAGCAATTCTTTTCAAACTAGTATCTTAACTCCTCATGTCAACAAAGGTGAGAAAGGCATGCCACCGAAGGCCTCCAAAGGAGATCCTAGATTTGGAGGTATAGGTGACTAAATTAGGCCACCAGATCATATTTTTTCTAGGTCAATAAAAGCATAATTTGTTGACTTTTAACTGAACAGTTCTTTGCGGTTCTGTGCTTGTTAGGTTAAAGAAGAAACGTGCACCAGTATGTTGAATGTCTTAATAAAGTCAGACCTCTTCACTCCACTTAAAACATGATGAACTTCAAAACTTTTGTAGCTCCTGATTTGAAGGTCCAAGAGATTCTAAGTTTACCTAATTTTTGTCAAAGAAATTGCATGGATGGACCAATTTCCAACACAGCCCTGAAAATCTACATAAACTTGCCTTTGCGCGTCTATTTCTAAGATACATTAGATAAAAGAACAAAAGTTTGTGTACTTTCTCTTTCTCATTTGTTAGACCTAAAGCAGCACAAGAGGCAAAATGTAGATATCTGAATAAAGATCAAGTGATAATTACCTAATGGTAACAGGAAAGTGTCTTTTTAAATGAAATGCTTTAAAATGAAAACAGATCACCTTCAGAAAAGGAAGAAAAACCTTTATGCCTCTGGTAAATGCCTCTGTAACCAGATTAGTTTAATAAAGGCCACAAACAAAACCTAAAACAGGTAGACAAGTTCAGATGTCAGATATTTTTGAAATATCCCTATAATACTACACATCTGGCCTGCAGATTACTGGGACTGTTCTGCGCTACTTCATTCTAATTTGTTCTGGGATTTGGCAAATTTAGTTTCTGCACAGGTAAAGTATCAAACCTTTCAGCCTTCTTCAAATAATTTAGAGCATTTCAGTTCCAATGCTAAGGTTTTAAAATTGGAAGAACAATCTCTTCTAATTTCAGAGTAATTTTTTCCGTGATATCTCAAGAAACATTAGATCACAGACTATGAAATACAAGCAAAAGACAAAGCTGTGTATGAAAATGCTTCAATTTGAGCATTGCTTTAATACTGATTTAGAAAGAAGGAGGGGAACTGAGATGCTAACAGTGGCCACTGGTAGCCTGCTGTGCTCTCAGAGTCACCAACTTAGTCTTCTTTATTTACTGACTTTGTGACTTACCTTAGAACATCTGACACCTACACAATTCACCTTGACAATATTTATGGTGGTTGGGAGCGGGCCACGATTTGGTGCCTTTTGGTTTGGTTTGGGCTCAGTTTGGTCTGTTCTAGAGTTACCTTAATAACAGATGTCTCCACTCTGGAGGGAGGGCTCTGCACTTGTGCTGCTGCTGCCATGTTGGCGATGGTGCTGAGGTGGTTCATCTGGCTCATTGCCATGGTGACAGAGGCTGGAGGTAGGCTCACAGGAATCAGCGGGTGGGGCATCATCATAAAAGGAAGTTCCAACCCTGTTGGGGGGAAAAACAGGGAAACAGGTTCATGCATCTTTCCTTAAGCACTGTCTTCTTTTTCTCCTGATGGACAACATTCAAGTGACAGGTGACAAGATGGTTCACATTGCAAGAAAAAGCAGCTGTATGTCAGTTCTCTTCTGAGAGATGCAGGGGTGAATCGCTAGCAATCATGGAAGGTTTCTAGCCACAACGAGAGGCTACTAGACCTCTTAGTTTGTTTATATCTGTGTCATGTATGATATCATTGCTAAGCCATGGTTATTTATTAAAGTTTTTGATATCTGCTGTAAGGTGCCTTAGCAATGCTTCATTATGCCACTGATGCACAAGTTAGCAGTTATTTTAAGTATCAATTTTACTGCATACATATTTGTTCTTTACTGCCTCCACTTCCCCTGCTTAATACTCTAAGGGAAGTATTCCAGTATTCCGCACATCCTTGATTTTTTTCATTGCCTATTTATAAACACCAAAAGAAGAGAGAGGAACCAGAAAACTGCTGATGTTAGTGCTGAAAGATGTCAACCCGTACCATTTGGCAGAAGGTGGTTCTGTTGAAGAGGGTTGAGAGGATGGCTAACTGGAACATTATGCTGTCCAGGCAAGTTGGGGTGGTTAACAGAGGCCTGTGATCCTTGGGTGGGGGGAGACTGAAGTTTTTCTTTATCCCAAGAACCATCACTGCTGCCTGTGGGGAATGAATATATATTATTTGGATGAATGAAAACTCCAAATTTTCAATTTCTGAATTTGGAAGCAAGGCCAGCATTCTAACTATTTTTTGCAAGTGGAAATTTATTTTTAATTTTCTTTTTTAATATGTGGGCTGGGGGAAGGACTTTAGAGTTGGGGTTTTTTTCCACCCTCTCAAAAAGGACTGTAAAAATAACTTTTTTTAATTAAGAGGTAGCATAAACCTAAAGTATTAGAGTCCTGCTCATTCACATGAAGTCTGTGTTTTGCATATATTGTACATATATTTTTCTCATACTTAGAAAATAAAACTATATATGGCACTTTTTAATATGTGAGAGAATATTTTTGCCTGCAAAATGTCTAACAAAAATACAACCTGTTATGCCAATTAAAATTAAACTACAGTTAAATTGTGTCCCATATTTGTGAAATTAATAAACATTCTTTGAAATAATTAAAAAACTTAATTTATTGAGGGCACCAACATGCATATATTTATACTTGGCTGATGATTCTATTTTGTATATTAAATTTTTATTTCATATTATTAATATAAATGTGAGGGATTACATTGATTCTTGCAGTCTTCTGGTAGTGGAACAGACTAACAGCAAAGAAGAATGGAGACAACAAGTATTGACATGAGAAATAATTCATTTCTTTGAGAAACACCCTTTTTCACTACTGCAGACCTCCTCATAAAAAATACCCATAGAGTTAAATAAGACACAATTAAAAAACAATATGATACAGTCTGTATAAAGGAAAATAATAATTAATATCTCATTATTAATTTGTATATTTATGTGCAGTGAAACGGTTAAGATCTTCCAACCTGACAAATTGTATTATTCTTGGTGTGTACTTACATATAATGCTGAGATTGAGTCTAGGTATGTTTATGCATACACAGTAATCTATACACTCAGTGTATGAGTTTATTTACCATACACAATCAATAAACAATGTTTGAATATATTAATAAATATGGATATATGCATGCATTCTCAGCAGTATTAATATACCCATCAGCAATATATGATTGCTTCCTTTTTCATGTAGAGCACAATTTCAACCTCCTGACTTTGAAAATGTCTACAATTTTCATGGGAGCGTGTCTTGATAGGGACTTTAGGATAAGTCAAGATGTATTCGATCTATGCTCAGTTTCTATTTAGCATTATGGATTATAGCAAAGTGCATATTTCTGAATGTTTTTCTACATACATTGTACTCTTTAATGAACAACAGAGCCTGAAAAACAACAGGAATGGCACCACCTCCTTCTTACTTCAGTAGAAAGGGGACAAGCCTATTAGTTTTGACATATTTTAACATCGTTTTCATTGGATGACAAAAGCACAGAAGTTGGTAGAATTCCAATTTAATTTCTCTAGATCTATTAAAAACCTGATTGTAAAAGCTGTACAACATAGTTTATAATGAAAAATACTCCATTATTGCCATGATTTTCTTTCCCTAGTTACTTCAGGAAGACAGTTAAAGCTCAATATAAATTCTAACTCATTAGCTCAATACTGTCTCAATCCCAGTATAAATTGTTCAGAAGTAGGTAATGAAAATTCAGTCCGAAGTCTCCCGCAATCAAACAAAGCAATTTTATGAAACAATGAAAAGAATCAATTATATTAGATACTTTTATTATTTTACAAGAAATTTTCATAACCTTTATGCAGTGAACATACTTGAGATGGTAAATGCATGATTCCAATCTCATGACCTCTGACAAGTGAACATGTTTTCTTATATTTTGACAACTAAGACACTCTCATAAAGCCTTAACTCACATTTAAATAAATAGTAAAGCAGCTAAATCTTATCTGGAAAAATCTGTTTTTTCCTTTTAATTTCATATTCTCTAATTTTCTGCTTTTTACCACTGTGATGTATGTATTTCACTCCCTAACATCCAAGCCTACCCCATCCTCCTGTTTTGCTTATCCCTTCTGAAGAGTCTATAGCAATCCATTGCAGCACTCCAGTTGTGGAAGTCATCCCACCATGTCTCCATGCTGGCAACTCTGCCACAGTTTTCCTGCTGCACAATGGCTTCCAGCTCCTCCTGTTTGGTGGCCCTGCTGTGGGTGATGCTCTAGATGCATTTCAGCTATGGATCCCACCAGCTTTTTGAGGGAGACAAGTAATTCCTACATGACTATTCTTAGGTTCTTCTGCAATTCCTAACAAATCAATAAACCACTTTGCAGTCTTTGCCACCACATGGCTCTCCATCCTCTACATCCAGTGAGATGGCAGAGCAAAGTACCTTGCTAAAACACTGTCCTTCAAACACTGCTGTGCCTTGTCCAGACATCTCTAATGAGCTTGATTTCATCCCTTTCCCCCTTTAAATCTAGGTTAAATCTCTTTCAATGATCCCTACTAATTCCTGTTTCCCCTTTGAGCCAGGAGTAGCATCTCTTTTATATATCTGAATACAAATAATACATAAATATATATTAGTAATTATATTAATATTTGTTAGCATTCTAAGGAAGATGTTTGCACTTTATATGGCTGCTGAATTCAGTAATGAGATATTTTCATTATTTTTATCAGCAAGATCTACTACATCGCAGTTAATTTCATGTTACATGCTGATGTTCGATATGGAGATGGAGTCAATTCTTCTGTGACCCTTCCTAACCTGGTCACAGAATTTTGCAAGGTCAGTTATAGTTTGCCAATTACGGCTCTGCTTATGTGGCTCAGAAATTAGAGCTTTTCTAAATCAGTACTTTTTCTGCCTCAAAATTACAGTGTCTGCTGTTTTAGTGTGATATTGAACCCAATAATAATTTGGAAGAGAGAAGACAAGTTTCAGAAAGCCAAAGTATCAAGGCTAGCATTTAGTGACAGTGTCCTTAATACTTGTAGTCTGGGATCAACTGTTAAGATCTGCTTATATGGAAAATGATTTTTAGACTCTATAGAATCCAATCCATTACATTAGAAACCCCTTTCAAACTTCTGACTGTCGAGCTCCTGAACACTTTAAGTGAACAGAGATACAAAAAGTCTTGGCCACTCACTGCATTTTTCTTATGCTAGTTAAACAGAACACTTATCCTCTTAGAGGAAACAGTTATTTTTATTAATGTCAAAGCAAAACTAGTGTTATTCTTTAGACACTATTCGCTGTCTGCACAACAAAGTGCAAGCTACCAGTTCTGTCACTTTTTACATTCGGTTTTGATTTAATGCATACAGTGGTTTCAAAGAGTATTAAAAATCTGTTGCCTTCTTCCTCTTCACTTGTTGCCCTGCTGGAGGCTTATGTTTTTCCAGTTTCCATCAGTGGTTGTCAAGTCTTTGTAATAGGATTAAAAGCTTGGACACCTGATATCCCTGGGTGCTGCAGTTCACCCTCATAAAAGCTGTTTGCTTTAAATTGAGAGAAAATCAGTTTTTAGTGGCATAATTAATTAAATTATGCAAAGTGTTCCAGATTCAGCATAACACTTTCTGAAGCAGCAATTGGAAGCTCTACATTGCATTCAAACAGCATTTCAATTGATGCTGCACTAGGCTGACCATAGAGTACCATTTTCAAGGCTTTCAAGCACAAGGGATCCAATTTTGAAATGCAAATGCTTAATGTTGAGTGCTCAAACCCCATACATATGTACTTGAATAGGCAATTTGGTAGCCAACTACATATTTCATACATGATAGTGCTAATACAGGCACTCAAAAAATTGCAATGAAGTTCCAAATGTAAGTACACATGCTTAAAAACCAGGCTCAGGTGATCTCACATTTTCTCATGATGGACAACTCGACGGAACAAGAATGACAATACTTTTTCACAATTTAAAAGGCATAGTACAGAATCCATTGCTTTGCTCATCACCAATATTTCAGCACATATTTTCCATAATGTGAGTGTCCTTCTCCCATAATCAGCAGTTACACAACAAACCATTATTTGTACACTGAAGTGGGTCTGTAAAAGCCTGATGCCTGGATTATTTGTATTCATTAGTAGCACAATTAGGTAGCTAAGGATGGTAATAATAAATTGAAACAATTCTGGACTAGAAGGTAATGCAGCCAAGAAAAAGAAAATGAAGCAGAAAACTAGTGCACAATGTCAGCCTCACAAACAAACGCTGATCTAAATGTACCAGGTTCATTTTTATAATCATTCCTCTTATTTGCAGACTCCTTTTCCTTTTTTCATTCTGACCCCATTAGGATTCAGTTTGCTTAAAATTCTGTTTCCACAATGTGAGCTGAACAGTTTAGTTCCTGTGATAGTCAACAGGGATCCAGACAAAAGGTTCTGGAGAGCTGCTGAGCTCACTCTGTGGGAGACAGGCCTAGCTGTGGTCAGCTGAATCTGCATCTGGTGCTTCCAAAGATTACAGTGACCCTTCTCCCAGACTCAGGCACACAACTCCTGAGATGGCCAAAAGACTTTGAACCAAGTCTTACAGGGTTGATGAGTACCACACAGCACCTGCAGGAGGCTCCAAGGCTATCTGGAGGTGTAGATCAGGCAGGATGCTCGAGGATATCTAAGACAGCAGCATATATCTATGCCTAGGCAACCAAGAAAAGCTTTTTTTATTATAGGTGGTTTTTAGAAATTAAAATTAGGCTATCTGCCAGGCCCTTGGGTCTTCCCCTTTCTTTCATGTGGAAAACTTGATATTTTATGGAATTATACAGAACAATTCAAGTGTTTCTTTAGGCAAGTGAACCCCAGCACTGGCTCAGGAATAGTTTCAGGTGTCGTTATATACACAAGCAGTATCACATAGCAAAAACACAAAAGAGTCTGACTTCCCACTAACAACTCAAACCAGCTTTTTTTTTTGGTGTGCAACTGATCTCCTTTTAGTCTCATAATCTTTCTGTTATCGTCTGTGTTTGCTGAAACAATTTGTATCTCAGCAACAATTACCAAACAAAGCATCAGTATCAGCTGTGTTGGCTCATTTTTCTGAAGTGGACTATTCACGATCTGGGCTATTTATGTCCACTGGAAAATATGCATAATCAGTGTGCTAAAAATTGGTAATCTTAGCCTCCTGACAGTGAGGAAACCATTTCACAAACTGCCCAAATCAAATGCTGTTGCTTTAGTCTTTGAATTGTTATAAATTTGTGATTTGATTTCTATATAATTCTGTTTCCAAAAATCTGATGTACAATTTATCTGCAATATATGAGTGCTGTGAGACTGTATAAAAGACACATGCCTACAGATAAAGGCATTTTTATGAGGTCTCTATATTACTGTTACATCATTAAAGGGAAAAAAAACCTTTGCATTTGTAAACAGTATCTAATATTTTTGACACTTGGATTGCTACCTCTTCTGGGACCACAAAGTGATCAGGAGAGAAGGTACTACAACAGGGAAAAATAAGTTTCCCAAGTCTTCTCTGTAACCCTTTGTATTTGGCTTTACATAAGTATTTTTCTTTTCTTTTTTACCCCCTCAAAAGTTTTGCATTGTTTTGGGAGTTTTTGGTTATAAAATCATGTTTATGCTCTTAAATGGGCCATGAGCAATGTGGGCTCTTAATTAAAAGTGTTCATAATTTTCTCTAAAATAGTGGGCTGATGGGTCTGGTGTTTGTAGTTCTGCTATTATCATGACAGATTATATACAGGTGCAGTAGCAAATTAAAGAAAAAACCACACACGCACGAAAAACCCCTACCCTTTGAAAAACATTTTCGTACGGAAATATATAAAGGAAAAGCCAAAAGAACCTTTGGAATTGCATACTGTTTATTCTTTGCTGACAAAAGTAGTAATCTGAAAAACAGTGAGTAGCCTCAATCATGTAGACTGCACCATTCACTGCTCTAATTTTATTGCATGCCGGTTTTGTGGCAATGGCAAAGAAATTAAAACTGCACTTTGCACCATAAGCCAAATTTGTACCCACTTTTCTTTTCCCATATTTATGTTCTGATAATAAAAACTGTAGTAGAAACTGTTAATTCCAGGAAATAAGATTGAATTCTAAATGCTGAATACCAGAGTATAGGTTTAATCATTAATCAGGAAATACTGAATTTATATAAGTAATAAGTGAAAGAATTTTTTTACAGTTACAATGAATCTCATAGAATATAGATATTTTATACTAATCCTTCATTATTTCAACAAAAAAGATTAACACAGGAAAAGCTTTTTAAAATTCAATTTAATGAATAATGAAACTGTCCAAGACAACTGAAAGCTCAGCAACTCAGTTACAGGCCGCATGACATTTACCTAAAAATAGATTTTCCATTTGTCTCCTCTTACTAATACCTAACTTGAGCTAATTTCATAGATAAAACCCAGTTTATTTTTATGGTTATATGATCTAAAAGATAACAATGTGATATTAGATATGCAAAAATAAATGTGTGACATCATCAAGAAAAAAAAAAATCAGATGTGTTGTATTCACTGTGTTCAGGAAAATAAAAACTGGTCCCCATTTTCCTCTCAGGTACACCTGGTTAAATAAGTTAACTTCAGACCAGAAAGCTGGAAGTACAGCTAGTCCCTTAAGGCAGAGTTTTTAAAACATAAAGACTAATGAGCCATCAGAATCAACCAAAACCCACCAAAAACTACATTTTCCTTCTTTCTCAACACAATGAGAATCACAAAGCATTTTGCAAACATCTGAATTACAGTGGTATGTGCTTTTGTACAAAAATTGCTTGTTCAATAGATAATTAATATATTACTATATGCATTCATTGCATGTAATTGTGGATATGAATATTTTCTGTATGCTTAAGGAACAGGTAAGAGTAAATATGCCTGGCTAAATAGTCTATAGGAACATGTTTAGAACATTTTCTGAAAAATACAGGTTGAAGTTTTTTTAGCGTAAGATCCTTTTACTTTGGTTTATGAAGAAAGAAGCTATCCTCATTTGATTTGTTGGTCTGTATAATCAGTATAACAGAATAATGGGCTTCCTTTTTAGTACAGTGGAAACTACAACAGACAGGTCCAGAAACTTGTCCAAGGTGAAAGGCACAAGTTTAAGCTTTTGAGTGATTCATGCCTATGAGTAAGTGACTAATCTTTCCTGAAAACATGGATTTGGATGGGATTTTGTAATCAATAACTACACTGCTCTGATACAGGCAATTCTTCAGTTGGTGTGGATCCTGATTTTTGATCCTTATTACCTCTAGTCTGAGTTTTTCAGCCTCTAATTCTACATTAGCAGTGCTCAGAAACAAGAAAAGTAAACCAAAGCAATATACCATGTATGTATTCAGTGAATTGTGGTCCCCCTTTTCTTTCTCTTTAAAAAAAATTCTCAAAAAGTTCAGAAAAATAATAACCTAATTACTACCCCTTTAACTCAAGAAGAAAACTCCTGCAGCTTTTCAGGACATCTAAGTACAGCTGGCAGTTCTGTATAAACTATGAACTAAAGAAAAACAAATACTAGAAAATCTTCAGTAAATACACTGAAGTGCAAAAATTAATTGCATAGACAAAATGCAAAAAGTGAGAATGCCAAGCTTCCTAATGTCTTCTAGCAGATAGATGTAATTGTTAGCTACTCCACATTTTGCCCCACTTGTTTCAGCTGTGTATTTTATCCCTAATTTTTTCATATTTTTAAATATGAAAAAATAAGAGAGGCAAGATATATTGGTCTTGAAAGCAAAAATTAAAATTGAAATTAAAAGTGAGAAGGCCTCTGCAAAATCATGTTCAATCTATTCCAAAGAAGATGCACCAGGGATGCAAATGCAAAGCAGGGAGGTTGACGTATTACAGCAAATCAAGTTTATTGATGACTTTTTTAAAAAATTGCTGAACTGAAGAGGAATATTTTGATTTCTAGCACAAATGCTGCACAAACTCGTAACAGTACGTTGGCTCAAAAAGAGTGCACACAGAATGCCTTCTTGAATGTAATTTTTCAGATTTTTTCTCAGTGAATTTTTTTAGTCATTTTCTTAGGAAGAAAGGCTAAATTATCAAAAATCAGTCCTTATTAATCAACAGATTAATATCCAGTCTTAAGCAAAGTTGATCACAAGGTCTCTTAGCAATTACATCCCTGTGCTCTCCAGGAAAACAAATGCAAGTTGGCTGCACGAAACCCCACCAGCTGCAGCAAGTCCCAGGCACTCTCCAGAGCACATGGCTGTGCTTCCCGTTCAGGGAAAAGGAGACTTATGTTTGCCCAGATATGGGGCTGGACACAGAGGTTTCCGAATCGATGCTGGGTCTCTTCCACACTAGAAAACTGCTGTGGAAAAGCCCAAAGGTAGCACAGGTTCTGAGGGTCACAGAGCCATTTCCCCCTCCTTTGGGAAGCAGGTGCTAACTTAAAGCTTTGCAAGGAATTGTCTTACTTTTGAGTTGCCTGCACAGCTTCGAATTAGCTCTGTCATGACCATTCTCATCAAGTCCCTAATTTTTAGGTCTTATATATTCCTTATGTAAATATGCAGCATGTAATAGGCCCAAATAGGTCTCAAAGAAATCCAGTGATTATGATGATGATGATTACTATTATTACTATTATTATTATTATCATAATTAAAAAAATACCTTTTCCTAGCTTGTAGGTGCACAACTTCACTATTTCAATGTTATTTGATTACACGTGTCTGTATCTGTGTGCACATCTCTACCTTTATGTCTCACACACACACAAACGAAATGTGTAAATAGATAAATGGTACAACAAATTGTGAATTAGAGTTTTACTAAAAACATCTGCTTTTCACATGCTTGGATTTGTAAATGGAGCCTATTCGTCCACCAGCTCAAAATCTAGTATGATCAGCCTAGCAAACAAAATCATAATGTGTTTCCTTCGATCAAGAATAACTTGTACGTTATCTTGTGTTCGGCGTGGAGTGAGAATCATTATTATGTCTCAGCTGCTACTCAGCACTTCATGCTGCTGCAGTAACTTCGTTGTACACTTAAGCCTTTAGTTTTTTTTCCTATAGTTCCATGTCCCAAGACAGATGACCATTTCATTACTTAAAGGAGGAAATCTTACCTAAGAGTTTATGAGTCTTGTTTCAGGACTGCTGAAACTGCCTCTGCATTTGATATATCATTTTCTCAGGATGACAATGAAAAAGTTACTACTAGTATGACTAGTAATAGCAGTAGTAGTCTAGTAATGACTAGTTATGACTAGTAATAACAGTAGTAGTAGTGTCTACCTAGAGCAGGTAGACACTCCTGGCCCCAAAGGGCTTAGAGTATGAAAATACTGAAAGAAACAAACACATATACACAGACAACAGGCTAGAAGGAACTTCCCTCAGTGAGAAGGACCCACACATAATTGCATATTTGTTTTAATTGCTTCTCACAATTGGTTTTGTTTATGAAGAAAGGATGATTTTCTCTGTGAGATTTAGTCTACCACCATTCTCTATTTCTGTACTGATACCCTACTCTACTCAAAACTGCTGCTGGTTTTTCTGACTGAAGCCTTATAAAAATGATCAAAGGTAAAATCTACACACAAAGGCAGCTAAAAGTATGAAATTGGATTAAGAGGGTAGGAATGTGAAATTGATACATCTTAAACAGCAAATTTCTCAAATATTTCCTTGGACTTTTGTGACTGGCGGGGGGAGGAAGGGTGTTACTACTTTCTAATTAATTTTTTTGCTTTGTTTCCTTTTTAAAATGAAAATAAACCACTATCTTAAAGTTATTCAACACAAAATATTTATTTACTTCAAAAGGTCACTGTTACCTATAATCATCTCTAGAGGCAAAAATTTTCACCTAATGTGGAAGAGACAAAAGCGTAGAGCCAGTGTTTGACAAAAAAATTGTCTACTGTCATTAAATTATAGCATGTTATGATAATTTATTCAATATTGGCTTTACAGTTGCATCTTTTTTTTTTTTTCTATAATAGTTCTAGGACAAGGAAGTTCACCTAAGCTATTATACCAAGATTTAGTACTCTGAACTTTACCAAGCCCACATGAATCTTATTCATTGTAGTCATTCCTGTATCTTATATCAAACTGATTTGTGAAGAATGCACACACATTTTATGTGTACTTTAAACAATATCTTTGACTGCGTCTTAGACAAAATTCCTAGCAAGGAATTTACATCCAGATCTCATTTAGCAAAAATCAGAATGTTGCACTCTTTCAATGGTCAGAGAAAGACATAAACACACATCTTACTATGTTTCTTAGCTCCTTCAATCTTTCTTCATGATCAATAACTCATCTGATCAGAGATGACGGGAGTTACATAACAGGAAAGACAATAGGTAGCCAAAAAGTGCTTTTTCTTCACCCTGCCTTGACTCAATTTGTGACAATGTTCTCCAGGTCAGAACTGTGGGTACAGTTTAGAGAAAGGTAACCTCTGCTGCCAAGTCTCATGCTTTCTGAATGGGCAGTATATAACTTATGGCTATTATGTAATAACAAGGTAGGCTAGATGCCCTCTCAGCAAGCTGTGTTCAGTCCTCTGCACACCCAATGGATAAAGATGTTTCTGTGTGTTAAATCCCTCAGACTTAATCCCTACAAACAAGATGATACATTAGCAATTCACATGGATCAGCTCAGTATAGAATGAAAGAATCATTGAATGATTTGGGTTGGAAGCAACCTTAGAGACCATGTAGTTCCACCCCCTTGCCATGCTTGGAGGGGGTTTTATCAGCTATTTGTACGTTACCACTCATCCTAAGTTTCCCAAAACAAATACACCTTAGCTGGAGGTCTGGATTTCACTATGGTGGCCAAGAACCTGAAAATTGCTTGAAATTTTTCCTACTACTGGATCTAGCAATGTGTTTTATGCTGCCTAATTAAAACAAACAAACAAAGAAACAAAAACAAACATGCTAATTTTGGATGAAAAACCATTTAGGCTTAGACCTTGAACTAAAATATTGGACAAGGGGCTAAAGTTTTTCAAATGCTTCAGGAAAAATTATGCAAACTTTTTTTCAAATTCCAGTAAGTTTTTTTATTCTGAATTAAGTTTTTTCTTTTTCTTTAAAATGGAAGCGAACATTTTTTTCAGAAGTCTTTGTTTTTCCAAACAATCTCTCTAGTGTACAGTCAATAGAGATTTCCAACAAAAATAAAAAACTGCATTTCTCATTTTTAAATCAACATGACATGAACCCACAGACAAATTGCTAACAGATAGCAATCATGCCAGAAATTAAATCCTAGAATTCAAATTTGGCCTAGAGGCCATAAGAAGTTAGAGCTGTGTTCCTAGAAACGGAATTACAAGTAGAAGCACCTGACACCTGCAGAACTTATATGCCCCAAAAGATATAGAATATATAATTCCACAGTTATATTCTAAAACAGGAAAATATCTGCAAATTATTTTAAAATATGTTTCCCTTTAAAAGATTAAGACAGAAATCCTGTTTCCACTGAAGTCAGTGACACTTGATAAAGGCCAAAATTTCATTCTGGTTGCTTTGGTGTACCACTCTGAGCACAGCTGAGTGAGAAGATTCATGTCCTAATTCAAAGTAGTGCTCAGGCATGTTAGCTCAAAGGATGTACAAATGCTAAAAACTGGCTAAAAGGTTTATCATCTTGTGGTTAATCTTTCAAGGGATAAAATGTGTTACTTAAATATGAGATAGATGATAACTGAATATTTGTCCTGTAAAATGGTTCAGGAAAAAAGAGAATTTAAATATCTAGACTACCCTTAGTTTCCTCAGGGATTTCTATGCAGTCTTCAGGATTGACACTGTGTTAAAGTATTAGTACAATTTTTCAAGCAGATTAGTCTGAACACAATGCTTTGAAAAATTTAAAAAAGAGAACAGATAGCAAATGTCACTTCTTTAGTAGCTACAAAATGCAAACTCCAAGTGTTTTAACCTAATGAATAAATGAGTTTGTCCTTTATGTATAAAATATAGTTTGTGTTTGTTGCACAAGTTTTTTAATAATAGATGAATTTTAGGTTTGCTTCAACATATTCAATACAGTGTGATTAATTTGGTTTTTCAAAAATGCAAACTAGACATTACTGTATTACTCTGCAAAATGCACAGCTTGCAACATTATTGTCTCTGTGGGATCTTAAATTGAATTGTAAAATGTGTCTTATTTCCAGTTTGATTTATGTAAGAAATTTCAGTGGATAATGCCCTTTTTGAAGTTTCAGTGCTTTCTCTAAAGAAAAAATACATAACTAAAAATCATGACATAGCTTATTATAAATCACAGCAAAGTTTTATCCTTACTTAATGTTTCACTTAAAAATCATATACTGATGCTACATATTAGATTAAATTCAGTGAATTAACTTTTTTTTGAAGCTTCGTATTATGACAGATTATATAACGCATTTTTGACATGTTCTGTGATTTTATTGCGATATTCTAAGTAATTACCAAATCTCTTTTTCTCTAAAAAAGCTTTCCTGTGCCCTGAGAATTAATCTATGATACCATTTAACTTGGCTTTTTGAAGTAAATATCACTAGATAAAAAGCCAGCTGGTTCTGAATAATGGGATACTTGAATGAATGTATTAGTGTTTGAAAATGAGAGTACAAATCTTTTAAAAAGATTAATTTCCATAAGAAAGATAGCTCACAGATCTACAAAAGAATAAATTCAAAACATAATAAACTGGCAGAAAGAGAGGTAGATTAAAGTAAAGGCAGCAGCACCTTGTTATTGCAGCTGTTGTATAGCAGTGATTCTGTATCAATTACAACATTTGGTAAGTATGGGCAGCCTCTTCAAAGGCTTCAGCATAAAGCTTGAACCCGGAATACACAGAACACCCTATGTAATAACTTGAGTGATTAATTTTTTTTCTTAACAGGACATAACTTTTGTTCCTAACAATTGAGTCTCTGGGAAGTGTTACAAAGACGCTTCTGACTTTAATGGGAATAGCTAACACCAGTTTTGTTTTTTTATTAAAGATTTGGATATGAATTTATCTTTATCATGGAAAGAGCTTGGCTTTATCACCACACACAAATGCTGACATCAGCACGTAAGCTGACTTTTGTTGTCCTATGGACTTTATTTTCAATATCCTGTTTCAAAATATGTTTCCTTGAATGGGTCTAGTATTCTGTGCACACAATTGCTTTGGCTAAATATTAATGAAACAAAGTTTGCTGATGCCACTAAATACTGCAGGTTTGCATAAACAAATGCTGAGCCTCAAAGAATTAAATCATACTGGAACAAACTTTGAAGTACGTGGGGGGCGTTTGTTTTTTGATGATGGGATTAATCTAGTTTCCATCAGACCCACATGAAGTTTTTCACTGGTGTGGTGGAAGCCAGTTTGCTCTTAGTAACCTCTTCTGGGCAAGCTAGTGATTTTGTCCAGAAACAGTATCCTCAAATGATGCTACAAAGCACTGCATTAGTAAAGTGCAGGGAACTACGTCTGCCAAATCCAAAGAACAAACAGCAAGATTTTCTTCTATGGTAACAGGCATCAAGTGCTGAAAATGCCAATATCATTTAGGCAACAGGAGTTAAATGTTCCAAAATAATGTTCTTTTCTTGCAAAACCGCTGGAGAGCAGGTTTCCCAGACCTGTGTGTCTGGGCCACACCAGTGCACCTGCAGGAGAGTAGCATGTTTCTAAACAAGTCCAACAGGCATTTGAAACACAACTGTAGAAATGTCTATCCCAGTCAGACTCAGATGGATTTTCAAGTGATCAGAACTAGGTATTCTAGGGTCATCTTAATAGCAAAATGTAATTCTTTCCTCCAAAGCTTGAGAGTATTAAAACCAAAAGAAAATATCTGAATACTGGAGGATATTTCTGTTTCTATCCTGACTTGTTCTCTGTGGAAGCTGAATTGTTGTTGCTGCTGAAACCTAGAACAATGAATAAGGGCCTGAGGGCAGACTCTCAGATATTTTTGTTAAAAATTTTAGATAAAAATTTTACAAATTATAACAGTGACTACTGATGACACAGTCTATACCTAAACTGTACTATGTATAAAAACTTGCATAATTCTTACATATGTACTTAAAAGACAAATTTCAACATACTTTTTAAACGCATGCTAACAGAAAAGTTACAAGGAACACTGCAATTTAAATGACATTTGTAACTTAAAAGTTGCAAAAATATTCAGAACTGGACCAAAATACCTAATCCTGAACTTCCATTTTGTTCTGATATTTTTTTCAGTTCAATTCAGCATATTTTGGTTTATATCTTGTCTGATATGTTTATGGACTTATTAGATATATAATACACATTTTTCTATATGTGCATACTTTCTGCATCACTATAAAACATTTCTAATTTCAAGTTATCATATTTCAAATATTCTTTTGCATTCCATATTTCTTAATTTTCCCATCTCACTAACAAGTGAAATGAATGCAGATCCTGAAATGGTGACATTTCACATGGAGTGACTAAAAGCAGACACTGATGCAGACTACCAATGACCCACTCATATGAATACTATTCAAAATAATAGTTGCAAAATGGGAGTGAAAGCAGAAGTTTGGTATAAGGTCAGATGATCAAAGGTAATAATTAGTTAACAATTAGAGTTAATAGTTAGTCCCTGACAGTTGAGCACAAGCAAGTGGCCATGCTGTACGACCATGTCACCCTAGACTTCAGCTATGCCAAGAGCACTGCGTGGTCAGCAGAGCCCCATAAGGAACGAATTATTAAGCCATGATGACTCGCAGATTTTCTTTCAGATGCTCATCCCCCTTGTCAGAGATAATTAGAGAAATATTCTGGTGGATATGCAAACACACAGGACACTTGTGTGCACTATAAATGTCAACTATAGCATGCTTTCTGCACTATACAGTTACCTTGCAAGGCACAGAAATGCCTACTGCCCTGACAGAGAATGGCAGACTTCAGTGAAAGAAGAACCAAGTTGAAAGACTAGAATTAGATCTGTGCAGCAGCTGCAATGACTCATCTCAAAGATCATACTTTTCCTCCATTATTTTAATTTGCTAAGTCAAATAAACTGCCAGGCTCCCTTGTACACTTTGAGAACACTGCAGGCCTCCACACAGGAATGAGCTTTCAGTGATTAAGAATAATTTGAACCGAGTAAATGAAAGTAAAAACAAATCAGGGAAGTATTTCAAGATTAAGGCAAATGTCTATTGCAATACAACTGAAAGGACTTTAAACATTACAAATAATTCATTTTAGAATTCGGTGACATTTACTAGTCTTTGTTAAAACTGGCTGCAAAATGTTTACAGCAATTTTCTGAAAGCAACTCCAGACTCTTTTTTAATCATACTACTTTAGGAAAGCTGCTTTTAGTTAAAATACAAAAATCGTAGTTACAAGGTTTCTGCAAACATAACTGCCATTCCATTAAGGAAATGGCACAGCAAACAGTAAATAGTGGCCCCAAGGGAAATGTAACTATTGATTTTATTACTATGTTGGTTGGGTTGTATTTGCAATTGTCAACTCTAATTTTAGGCTATGCATTAAGTATCCTCATAATAGCTTAAGGAAAAGAGCAAATATTAATTAGAACATATTGATAATGTTTTTATAAGTCTTAGATTTAGTGCTTACCAAGCATATGTTTTGAAAACATACAAACCTACTTCTTGCTTGTAAACGTAGCTAATAAATGAACAGGCAGAAACTATAATTACATGGATTAGATGATACTTTTTTAGCATCAAGCATCTTCTAGATGCAATTACTTTAAAATTAAATTGAAGTGCAAAGACATTTCTTATTGCACATGGCTATGCTATGGCAAATAAGATGGAAGGCACTGATAAAATACAAAATTATAAATACAGAGATTGATTATGACTTTCATCCCAGCAACTGTTTCTTGATAGTCAGAGTCCCATTCACCATTTAGTCTCTAAGCACAGATGCCTGCTACACACAGAAACTGCAGAATGGGTTATATTTGCAGATACTACTAAAGGTAATTCGTGTCCTCTTTTTCCTAGCCTTAATTAATTTAAAACAGTACTTACATAAAACCAAACTTATTATACATTATCATTTGTTCCTGATAATATCCACATGCCCTTAACTTGCAGAAGACTCATGAGTCACTTTGGTGTTATACTGAAAAAAGAAAGTAGCAGACAGATTAAAGTAACCAACAGAAAATAAAGGCTTAAAGCTGCTTCTTCCAAGTTGCACAATCTTCCTATATGAAATGACATATGGCAAGTATGTGGTGATGGTAATTTCAAACAATGCAAGACTGATTGGACAATTCACAGGAAAAGGATTTCCTACCCATATGTACTTTGCATTTCAGTTTACAGTGTGACTTGCACAAAAGGTACATTACAAGTGCCAGCTGATGTAGCTGACACTTCAGAAAAATCAATTTCTCATAAATTTCTGTATTTATTAATAAGGATAAGATGTGTTTAATATCTAAATATGTTTAGATATGTTAATGTGTTTAATATCTAAAGGTAGATATGAGAGTTGACAACCCATACAGTATTGTCAACTCTTGCAATTGTATCACCAATCCTGATGTCCTTCATACTTAAAAATGTCTGCTACAAATACATTACGATTTTAGCATCTCAGTTTAGATCAAAGAAAAATTCATTTTTCTTGCAGTAGTGTGATGTAATATCCCAAATTAGGGGGACCTCCCTGTGACTGGGTGAGCATTACCATCTGAGGGACATCTCCCCAGGCACGACCACACTTGCAGCCCTGCCAGGGAATGCAGGTTTTTGGGATGCAGCTGGACATTTACCCTGGGTTTATCTAACATTGTTGTGAAGCTTTTTTCTAAACCTTAAGAAAGTAGATGATGAGCACATGAGTGTCAAAATACTATTTTTCAGGCAAATGGTTTGCAACAGTTCTCCACCTATCCCAGAATCAACAATATACAAACATGCCACTGCTGTTTGGGGGGGTTGACAGGTTTCTCCTATTCTCTTGACAGAGGAAATAAGGACCTTACTGAATTTTTTCCTGCCCTTACCCACACTATCCATGTGAAGCATGCATAGGGACATAGATGTGCTTCACGGGATGCAGAAAGGGCGTATCTTTGTGGCTCACTGTGCTCTTCTGTCATACCCAGAGAGAGCAGAGCTCACAAGGTACCACTACCACCGCTCTGTTCTCCACCAAAGCAGAGACTCTTGTAGAGCTGGTCTGGGAGCAGGATAAGGAAAGGCTTTCCATATGTATCCTCTGCAGATTATACAAGTTGATAGCCTCTGCAGCAGCCTGAAGGTGAATAAGCTGGAGTATGTTATGTTTGGCATGTACCAATGCACGCAGATGTATAAAAGTTCAAGGACCACATTTGTTATGCGAGTATTTATACTTTCTTTCCTCCCAGGGGACACCAAGATCTTAGTCTATTAAAGTCTAAATAACACTTAGGTGGAGAGTGCAGAGTGGATTGTTCGTGGTCACCTGATAAAAGTAAACTTCCTTATTCATATCAGTTACTAAAATCTGTGGGTACTGATTCCATGTTACTGTTATGTATATTGTACAGATGTATCTTTGCTACCAAATATTTAAAGTGGACATAAAGATACACAAATGAAAAATAAACCTAAATTACAGGGTTTATTTCCTAAGTTATACATTTTCTGACATGGTAGAGAAGCAATGTAAGTACAAAATGTCTATAAGAAAAATGAAATGAAAACTTTTAACTGTGTAAATGTGACTGCAATGCCAGTTAAGCTATTTCTTTTACAGTGGATTTTATACTTCAAGCAAATGCAATGTTTTTAATAGAATAATTTCTTGATGCACATATAATAATCAATACCCACAGTGTCTGGACAGGCACTGGAATATGGCTAAAATTGTTTATCTCAATATTATTTCAATAATGTTTTTCAAAATAAAATGCTTCTGTAAATGAGGACATTATATAATTATTTGAAATTCTTAATTAAGAAATATTGTTTCTGTTATTATTGTCTAACAAGACCACAATGTTGCATCATTTAACAGGCAGGCAATAGAAAAAAAATCCCTTTGAGTGCAAACCTCTTTGTGTATTAAGCAAGCAAACCCATGTAAGTTCATGTTTAGCAATAATAACTGTATGCTGTTTCTCAAAGAAAAATTCACTGTGGCCATTTCAATCATGCCAGCTGTTATTACCAGTATTCTTGTTAAAAGTTTGAATTAGAGCAGGAGAGACTGTAATTTACTTTTTTTATGCCATAATATGTATATATATAAGAAGAAGAGAAGTAAGAAAATGTCAGTGTTATTTGAACCAATGGAAAAAGTAAAGAAATAAAGAAACCTGCATTTTGTTTTACTGAAGTAGCATGAACAAAGTCACTGATAATTTAAACAGGGTTTATTTTTTACATACTCAGAAATAAAAGTGATTACTCTCAGAGAAATCTCTGTTGTGGTGATGAGGAGTGCACTGTCCCTAAAAGCTTCAAATCTTCCCCTGCACACCGTGACAGAAGTTCAGGGGTGATCTGCTGCTCAGAGACACATTCTACCTCTGCTAATACAACTTTCTGCCAGTACAAGATAGCGTTGATGAGACTGCTAGTTTTCTCCCAGGGAGACTGGGTTATATTCCTGGAAGCAGCTGAAATTAGAGGGAGTTCTTCATTTTAGTGAGGAGGTTAAAGCATTCCAGAACACACATCGCTCAACTCACAGGAATTTGGAATGTGTTGCGTAAATAGCTCTAGCTGGTGACATTTTCTAAGGCTAAACAAGCTGCTCAGAAAAATGGCTTGTGCTGAGTCTTAGAATTACTAGTAAATCAAACAACATCACAAGTTCACTACTTGATTAACACAAGGTCCTACAGGGAAGTTTAAAAATAATACTCCTAATTTGATTTCAGCATATGAGCTAATCACCCTGAATGCATTTGAAAAATGTAGAAATCAGAAGGGTTTGACACACAAAAACCTTCCGAAAGAAACTCCGAGTTTCTCTTCCGTGAACCGGTTTCTCATACCACAGATGGCAGCCCAGGAGGGGAAATGAGTTCTGCAGACTCACCACCCACCGGTAGGGGAAGGGAGGGAGCACACACTGAGGCTAGTTTTGACCCTACCCCCCAGAATACCAAACAGAATTGCTCCAAGTCACAATTTCCTTCTTATGCTGCTCCCAGGGCAGCATGCAATTATGTACTGCAACTGGCTTAGGGCAGGCTGGGTCCACAATTAGTCTCTTGACCTTGCTGAGACTAACAGTATGAGTAAGGTGAGCATGACATATCTATCTCTCAAAATTCTCAATTATTTTATGCAACTAATGTAACAGTAATTTCCCCGCATCTTAAAGAAATTGCTCGCTATCATAAAGAGAGCCTTGCCTATAAACTTAACTAAAAGGTCAAAATGATAGTTTTAATTCAAAGTTTCCATAGCTTTCTCGATAAAACGAGTATGAATATAGATTGTCGCTTTATTTCTACTTTCCATTAAAAAGCATAGGATTTTCTTCTACTTTCTGTAATAGGTTTATTAGTTATAGCTCTATTACAACAATACTCAAGGAAGTTCCATTCATATCATAGACAATTATCTGTGATAAAGCTCATGGCAGAAACTGTAGATGGAATAAATGCTGACATGGGTACATTAATGCACATGCCACTCACATCGTGTCAGGTACAGCTACCCCTTAGGTTTGAAGATACAAATGCTCCTTTCAGCACTTTGGCATATCTCAAGTAATTAGAAGCCATCTGCTGAAATCTTCCACATTCAATCTCAAACAGCCATCTTGAAATGGTTTGGGCTTTATGTCACGCTGGAGGGCATACCTTTCCCTCCCTCCATGCTCAGGCTGAAAGAGGCCTCAGACAGTGAGTAAGAATGAGATCATGCAGAGAAAAAAACACTGCCAGGAGTCTGACCTAGGCTGTCCAATTAATTGTCAGTGAGTTAAAACAATGCAAACTCATTAAACAAATAAATACAAATCCAAACTTCTACATTAAAGATGAAATGTGGGTCAGTTTGGGACCCAATCATTAATCAAATAATCTACAATAGCCAATTAAAATAGAATATCAGGAAGAACTGAGGCAGGGAGAGATGGCTCAGTTAACCATAGAGCAAGCACAATGTGTTTCTTCTCATCTTGTAGCCAAGATGCAACATACATCTACTGCATACAAGTAATGGGCACAGAAGCTGGTATCCATGGTTGCAGAGGAAGACTTTTCAGGGCAACATTAAAATACCACAGCAAACAGAACTCCATGAAAAGTCACTATTTTTTATCTTCCAGTCAGAGAAGCTTCGTGAGTGGGGTTGCAACCTTTCTGTAACACCTGCCTTACACACACAGCAGAAAAAAAAATTATTATTCCTTACATCTAAAAGGTCACTTAATGAGACAGACATAAAGAATAAAACATGCCACAGTATAGACTTTGAATGATTACTGATTTCTAAACCCATCACGAACATGTGATCACAGCTCGGTGATATTTACCGTAATATGTATACAATACAATACAGTGAGGGAGTCACCATGGAACAGTAGCATACAATAAATAATAAATGGAGAAAATACCCAATCATAAAGTTGAAGAACATTTCAGAGTGCACAATATTAATGGAGATCAAAAAGGCAACTAACCCATGTGTAATACATGAGTAATGAGAAGTAACCTCCAGAACTTCCATGTAAATCAGTTAGTTATATAGCACACTGGGTCAAGGTTTAGTGAAGCAACTTCTCAAAACCATAAAAATCACTTATTGGAACAGCTGACTCTACAGCAGTAGGATGAGAAGATGCTTTTTAGCAATCCTGAGCAATTAAAGTTGTTGTTTTGGCCAGTGACTATAGTTGACTTATCAAGAGCAGTCACAGCACCATAATTTAGACAGCTCTCACAAGACAGGTGTCACAGGTGTGACAGTGTGGCCCTAAAAAAGCCCCTAAAAGATTATAAAGTCCCTGAATCTATTTAATTTCAAAGGTCAAAGTTAGTCACGAAAGTCGCATTAAGTCTAGATCCCTTTCTACACCATCTCTGCAATGAGGACAACACTGAAAAGTGGAGTCAGTGTACTGATATGCTTCAGAATCTCCCACACAGCTTCAGTTAAGAATGTAAGCATGTATACTGGCAAATAACACACGGGCTATTTAGCATAATCAAAAATGAAAATACTCAAGACTATGCCAGCTATTTTTTAGTTAAAATGAAGAAAATTTATCAGTTAGGGAACATGAAAGAGTACAATACAGAACAAATACTCTTTCAGAAATCCACACAGAAATTTTGTATATGGTTTTGAGAGGACATATTGCTCAGAAATCTAGAATATTATAAAAAATATTGTGGGATTTTGCAAATGGCTATTGCCTGAAATTAACTTTTTACAAGAGAGTTTGCAAAGAACTCTACTGAGTTTTCAGAATTTAACACAATTATCTAAACATCCCCAGTCTATGCAGCTTTGCACTGATATCCTTGAGTATAAATCCTGCAAGCACATTAATCTTCACCTGTTCAATACAATTTCCTTAACTACACAGAACCCTACAGCAAGTGCACTTCTCCTTATTCAAATCACTGCAGTCATACCCCAACAGTGCTCATGGCATATTCATTTTTGGCTGACGAACCAGCAAAACTCACCTATCTATTAATCAATTAGTATGTCAGATTGAAGCTGTATTGCAATACTATTTTATAAAGCCAGTAATAGATCTATCTTTCCTTGACAGAACAATTAATAACATGTTAAAGGTGGTTCCTGCACATAGGGCAAATTTCTGCTTCTGACCACAGAAGTATCCAGTTGAGCCCTGGCTGAATCTCCCCCAGCTCATCCCATCTGTACATGGGATGTGATCCCACCTCCACATGCTTACATAAATAGCTTGTCCCCATTAATAAAGGCCTGGAAGAATCATTTAGAAAGTGAGAAATCTAAAGACACTCAGAGGGTGAACAGAGAAGCCAGAGGTGTTAAACCTTTTCCATAACCTCCCTTATGCACCATAGCCAACAACAGGAGCCACTGAGCTGAAGCTTACTAGCTGCAGAATACTAAAAGCCAGGAGCCTCAGGAGAAATCCCTTCAAAAGGAAAATGGGGTCCACTGCTAGGCAGTATTATTCAAAGACCCGGGAAAAAAACAGAAACATAAACTCAGTGCCTCTAGAACTTGGTCAGTAGCTGCAACCACAAAAAAGAAAAAGCTACACATCTACTAAAATTGCCTCAACTATGAAGTTCTGTAATTAAAAGTAAAATCAAATAGAGAAACGAGGAGCAGATGTTGGTTTTATTTCTGTATGTTGACTTTATTAAGGAAACACTTCCCCATTCCCCTCCCCCAAGACATCCTTTTCTTTCATTTATGTGCTATGATTCCTATTATTTTCTTTTCCCACTAAACAACCGTAACCTTCATCAGTACAATGAAGCCATTTATGTCTAAATTCTTGTTGCTCTTGGGATTTTTCTTTATGTGTGTTGTAATTGTTGTAGTTGATTTATAACTTCTATGTCTCTGATGTAAAATGGAAATAGAATACAATCTTTTTTACTCTACTCTGATTAACACCTGTAAGAACACAAGAGATATACAAAAATAATCCTTTTTTTTTTTATAAAAGAACTCCTACTCTAATTACTTTGTTTTAGAAAGCTACTGAAGACCTCCCCTGATAGGAATTAAACCAGCACCCAGTTGGTGCTTTATTGTCTTTTGAACAAAATGATTTATTGTTTGTAGTCTGAAAGCAAAAAAGGAGGAAAATTACATTTGCTTGTACCAGTAGCCTTATTACTCGTTCTATACTATTCTTTGAGGATTACAATAACCAATATTATAATGGTACCATAAATAGTTAACTCTAACAAAGCTGCTTACAAAATAGCAGCGACAACTGAGATCACTGTACCTCATGACAATTTAACCTTAGATGTTAAATCTTGTGTTTCTTACCTCAGCATGACCTGCTATAACATTCAAATTTCAATTTATCTCCTACCCTAGAGTCTGGACATAAGTGATTTTTTAAAATTATTTTTTTAAGGTTTCAAATAAAGAAATTAATTAGGAATAGGCAAAAAATACAAGAAAAATTGTCAAGAGGAAGTCAGAAATCCTTAACATGAGTCTAAACTATGAATAGCAAACAAATTTTAAGATGATTTATTTTCTGTATCAATGAGAATCGAATGGGTTTTTTTTAAACACACTGATTAAAAAGTCTAAGCTCTTACTGCCTATGGAAGAAGTGTTGTAAATGGGCAAAAGAGATTTGTACCAAACTGTATACCTAAACCCAAATGTACAAGATGTATATCTATGCACATACACAGCACATGGAAATTCAAAATCCCTGTGTCAGAAAAGAGATCATTATGAGAGTGATAGTGTTGTGAGTGCAGGGAGTTGATTATCTTCCAAACTTCCACGTACAGCTCTTTACCCACATTTTTCAGCAGTTCCATGGAATTTGGATTCAGTATTAGCAGAACATACTCTAAGCCACCCCGTGAAGTTCCAGAAGAACATTTTTTGTGAAGTTGGCTGAAGCTGGGGAACTATTTAACAATGGGATTTATTTCGATGCGGATGAGGCCATTAGAAAACTACTGATAGTCCACGAGAAAAGAGACAAAGTAGGAAAACACATCCCATTCTTAAAAGAGATGTTTGTTGGTAAAAACTCAGGATGACATGCATTAGGGAGAGAACATGGCCAGACATGAGGATTTCTGGAAAATCCCTGGAGATTATAACCACCATGATTTTCCTTCTTTCTCTTCATAAACTGATTCTATTCAGACAAAGCTGAGAAAAATTGCTAAAATAAGTTTAAAACAGATAAGACATCACAAAAATCATGCCATTATTTAAATATTGATTATAGTTGCACCAATCATATTTCTAGGTGTTATAGAAAGGAGAATCTCTTAAAGGATGATTAATATAAGTCCAAATTAAGGCAAGGAAGGAATTCTGAAATATTTTCACTTCTTATTAGCGACACTATTTGCTCCCTGAGACAAGGGAACTGTGTTGCACGTGGCACTGCAAGCTCTGGAGGTCTATTCTGTCTCCTGCTGTCATTTCAGGTGCCCTGATGTGGTGCCTGATGTGTCCCCACAGGGCTCACAAACATGACAGAGCACCTACTGCATATGATCTCTGCCATTCAGGAGTAGAAGCTGGAGGCCAAGTGGGATGCCTGAAGGCATTCCAAATGGTACAAGGTACCTGCACTGAATCAAGTTGCTGATGTCTTTCTTGCTGGAAATAGTTTCATAACAGAGAATTGTCAGAGAGTAGGAAACTCTGTAGCAAGCTGCATAATGCCCACCCAAAAAGCATGCATGAAACACTTCTCTCTTGTAATCCTCAGAAAATTTTCATTGCACTGTCCAGAAAAGTGTGATTTATGCACTGCAATCTTGAGCTAATAAGAAAAAAATCCTACCCTAGTCTATGAGTGCTTGCTCATTTAAGCTTAATTTAGGACCTTTAAATGCATATAACCTAGAATAAAGTTTCTATTTTTAAAACACCTTTCCTTTTAGCAAAACTAGGTGGAATTAAACAAGAAAATTACATACTGAAGATGTGAGAAACTAAAGTATACTCAAGTATAATTTTAACAATGTTATGTCCTATAATGAGTTGACCTTCTATTCTCCTTAACCCTTTTTTCAGTCAAATCCACCTACACCCACTTTGCCTTCTGTTTCTCTAATCTGCAATTATTTATGTTTTCTTCATGCTGCTCTATCCACCATGGGAGCAAAATTGTATTTGGTGAAATATAGAGCTAATTATACCATGAACCCAGCAACAAAAAGACAGAGCAGATGTTACTTCAGACGTGCTAACAGTTCCTACGCTTAAAGCACCCATAGTAAAGGACTGAGCACAGGATTTAAAAAAAAAAAAGCCCTGATGGGCCTAAACATGTGGAAAGAAATTAGCACAAAACTCAAACAGAATGACATACTTAATAGGCTCTAAAGCATTTATTCAGTGGTTGTATTCAGCAACAATTTTTCATTAATTCAACGCATATGTGAGGCTATATATGGGGTCAAATATTGCATATAAGGCAATTATGCTCAACTTCTTCTGATCTTACTACTCAGTTTTCTTCAGGATCCCTTCTGCCTGTTCATCAACAATCTGTCCACATCTTTATCTACCTGAACATTTCCCAAAACACAGAAAATACATATGAGAATTATTGTAGAAGCAAAAACAAAAAAAAAAAAAAAAAAAAAAGAAGAAAAAGTTCTTTCTAGCGTTTTTTCGGTTTTTCCTCACTGCAAGTAAGCAAGAGCTGGAAAACAGACCTTTAAAAAGAATGAATAAAGGCAGTTTGCAGTTTGCCATTTACTATAAAAGGTTTATCAGGATTACAGTGAGGTCTCTCAGCAGTCTACAGGGTAGCCTCTGCAAGTAGGGGGGTCACCAGAGCATTCTTTCCCCCTCCCTAATTATTAACTTCCATAAGACTATTATTTCTCTTTTTCTACCTCAAGTAAATTACTTAGAAACTAAAAATAAGTCTACATAAAGCTAAAGAGAAAATTGTAATATTTTCCTATCCAGGTTGGAAGTGATTAAAGATAACTTGTAAACATTCATGTCAGGCAAAGTTCCCATAATTCCAGTTATTTTGTATAGATTAATGCACTCTACATTTGCCATGTGCCCTCTCACCTCAGTGGAGTCTAGAGACTACTCTGCATAGCTAAACTGCTCTATAATAAAAGTAAAATAAATTTCATTCAGTAAATACCTGATAGTTTATAGTAAGATACAAAGATAGCACATCACCAGCCAAGCTTCAATAGAGAAATTGAGACCACACAGAATTCAGCAAACACAAATTTGAATCATGAGCAGAAGCATTAAACACATTATCACAATAAAGCACTTTCACAGATGTGCAGTACCAAATCTGAAAGGGCTTTTCCCACTTCACTGAAATACACATTATCACCATACAAGTAGTTCAATTCCACAAATGGAGTAAAAAAAATATTAAGAGGTGTGATCTTAAATTCATCCTTGAAGGAAAACATGCCCGCAAAAAATGTATTTCCCAGTGATAAAACCCAGAGATATAACTCTAGCAAGAGATATCCATAATACAGAATTTGAAATAACTGCTTAAACACAGACATAACGAGACTAATCACAGTACTCTTGAAAGCAACATGTCTTTAACAGCAATCATCACAGTATGAAATCAACTTGAGCTTATTACATTTGGCTGAATAATCTAAAATTGTGGAATTAAAAATAATTATTGATAAAAGATAAGATATAAAACCTCCCTAGCTGTTTGAATCTAAGAATATCAGGGGATGGAATGAATGTTGAATTTATGTTCTGGAAAATTGGTCCCAAGTTGGTTTTACACTTCATCAGAAAGCACTTTTGTCTTGTATGCAAACAGTTAATGAAGCATACCAAAACTGCAACTTTTTTGCTATCTCTGGTGTGGTAAGACTCACAGCATATTCCATAGCTTGCAGAATATTTAAGAAACATTATAGATTTTTCATTTATTTTTCTTCAGTTATAATGCAGAATCCTGTAATTTTAAACAAGATTTCTTCTCGCACTTTCAAGAATTGCTTTACACAGCTTGCAGTTGCAGAAACAGCATAGCCTTTCATATCAAAAGCATTCTTTTTTGTTCCTTTACAGAGCATTTTCAAGAAAAAATTACACCACATAAGTAACTGGTGTTTTAATAAATTCCAAGAACGTATGGATTCTAAACAAGCTCTCACACTAGACATGTGACTGGTACTAAGATTTTACAGTTGCACCTACCTCTATTTTATTTTTGTTATATTTTAGTTCTACTATTCTCATCGTTGAAAACAATAAACTTATTATTCCAAGTGCATAATAGTTATACTATCACATCTCTTCTAGAGAAAATGGGCAGGACAGCCTCTTTTATACCAAAACTGAAATAAACCTATAGAAAAGGGAGGGCTTTACAATATCCTGGACACTTGCCTTTAAAAGGCTTCCCTTTCACATTGCAGTTTCATGACTTTTGCATCAAGAATTTGTCTGCAGAATTATATCTGAGTATGGCAACCAGCTCAATTATCTCAACCATACACACTCTTACGATTAACTTTGGGAAATTAGTGGGCTTACATAGCTGAACAAATGATTGGTGCACTCCAGTCAATCACCACATCAAAAAAGAAAGTCCCAACTGCAAAGGCAAACAGAATCAATTCTCTGCAGGAGGGGACAAAGCTGCCTAAAAAATGGTGTAATACATTTATTTACTCAAGAACCACAAAGGCTGTTCTATCTGTGGAATCCAGCCCTTTACGACTTGTCCTGCAAAGAAGCTCCCATCAGCACACCAACACGACAAACACCACTAATATCGATTATATTGAATGCTCAAACTTCAGGAAATTGGTGTACACTGTTTTCTGCCATAGATCCTCATTAAATAAGCCCATCAATTAAGGGCAGAAAGCACAACTTTGAGCAGCCCTTGCTAAAAAGGAAAAATTAAAATTATCTGCCGTTAACAGCCTACAGGAAGAAGAATCCACCAAGCTGCACATCAAGTGTACTGCCTGGGGTATGTTTCAACAATTACTATCATCAAACCCACCCAAATTACAATAGAATGGAAGATCGGGGCACTCCAGTTATAGTTAGGACTGCAGAAGTTCATAACAATCAAATTAGCAACAGCCAGATGACATTGCAATGCCTGTTCTTATGCTTTGAGTGCCACCAAAATAGATTTCATATAAATACAATAAATACACAGTAGACCTAAACCATCCTGCATAAGTTTCTTAAGAGTCCTTATGTTTCTAACATATACAATAGCTGACATACAGTTTCTTCATTTTTAGTTTTTTTATCATGCCATCATAAGCTGACAAACAAGAAAGATTTTGCTAACATGCTTATGTTTTTTACTACATACTTGCACTACACCACTTTGAGCAACTTTTACACTCATGAGAGATTTTCCAAAGGTGGCCAGCCCAGAAGGTTCTGCAGAGCCCCATCCAAAGAAATGTGTGGTAAAGCCTCATGCTAGAGCAAGCCACTTCTGGCCGAGGCAATTTAATCCCATTCAGATTCGGATAGTGAACTTGTTGGAGCTCATTCGCTAAGAAAGCTGGGCTTGATTAATCTTTTACTATAAATCTTTCAAGAAAGCCCAACTGCAGCAAGAAATGGAAGTGGAGATTTAGAACACCACTCCTTCCCTCCCTCCCTTCCTCCCTCTGAGTCTATAGCAAGGAACTGCTTCAGCATGGTGTGAAGGGACATCATGCGGCTGGTGGTGCTGTCTTTCAGATGAGATATAAAACTGAGTTCTGACAACTTACAGTCATTAAATATCCCATGGCACTTTTCACAGGAGTACATGTGTTAACCCATATGTCCTGGCTATATTCCAAATGCATAATTGCATTCTGCCTACCTAAATTCCCTATGCAGTTTCAGTGGCATGCGGAACTATTTATTCTCCTTCTCTCTTCTTTCCATCATTGCTCTTTGGCATTTATCCTCAGGTCCAAGAAAAGGCACAGTTATACCACAATACCTAACTTTTAGCCAGCAGACATAAAAGAATTGAAGGCAACTCATATATACAAAACAATGCACAGGAAGTAAAGGGTTCCTTAGAATTCAAAGAAGAAAAGGAGAAAAAAAAAAAAGAAGCGTGCAGCCACCGAAGCTAGGCAGGGCAGAAATATCAACAAGAAAATCAAAGAACTGTTTTGATTCTCAGTTTAGGTCTTAAGTACCCAGTAGTTTTTAAAAGTATCTCCATTCCTCTGGGCTGTCCCAGACCCTCACAGACTTGTAAAGGAACTGGTAAGATTTTAAGAATGTATTTGGGGACTTAGATACTTAAATTATCCCCCAAATCCCCATAAACAGCACTCCTAATAAAAACCATCTACTCTGTTAAGTTAAATACAATGAGGCATTTCAAGGTATAGTTCCATATTTTACATTTTAAATAGACTGTAGGAAAAAACACTGATAAAATACAGAAAGAGGCTCTCCACACTGGCAAATAACTGTTTTCACAGGAGATGGGAGAAAGATGTTTGAGAAACTCATACTGACCATATTTCCTTAGAGATGCTTTATTGACTAGACCACTAGTTCTCAGCTCAACCTACCCACTTTGGTAGAACTTACAGCGGCTTCTTGTTTTGTGCCCAATGCCACACATCAAGCAAGGTACGTGCTGAATTCTGCCCTACAGATCACAGATCTGAAACCAGTCTATGCAGGCATAGTTAATCTTCTACAACACATTTCTTGGCAATTTCTCCTTCTGAATTTTTTTTCTGATAGCTAAAGAGTAAAAAATACAGATACCAACTAAATCAGCCCTACCTAATCCTGTTCCTGGAACTAGACACACAACTCAGCTATGAGATGTTTGCACCTAAATTCACTTAACTGAAATATTCAATGCAAGTTACCAACTGCCTCATGCCCTGTATAGTCTGTAGAGTCAGCTGTACACAGCAATTCACATTTACATCATCAGACACTGGGGATATCTATCTCTTTTTGAACTGTGGATAACTGGATTCCAAACTTCAGCACTTTATCAAGTTAGATAAGTTAAACAGGACTTATATCAAGCATTTTTTCCTCCTTTTTTTTTTTCCTGTGAAAATCACCATTATATTTCTAGCATAAAAGTAAAAGGAATCATGTAGAAGGACAACTGAAGTGAGATTTTGGACTTTCCGTGAAATTATCTATACACTCATCCATAGTCTTGTTCCTACCATTAGCTCTAAATGGTTTTCAGTTCCATAACACTGTGATAGAAACATATTTCCTTGTAGCCAAAATTAATGATTAAAATACTATTGGATGGCAGTCAAGTGAGAGATGTTCTGCTTTACTTACATCTCTGAACTAACCTGCTGCCAGCTTTCTTCACTACTAAAGTCAATGTATCTTGAGGTTTTTTTGAAGACATACATTCAGGTCTCAGATTATATTAAAAATCTCTCAAAAATACCCAAAACAACCTCCATGTACTTTGTGAGTATGACTGCATGAAATAAAGGCAGGCCTGATGGATGTTTAAATAATGTAAATGAAATTTTGTAATATATGTCTCTGATTCTCCTTTCACTTATGCTGCTGTAAATCTGGGGGGGGAAGTCCTCCATGGATTTTCATAAACTTACTCTGCTCAAAAGCTGATGCAGCTGAGAGAGAATCAAATATTCTTCATTTAAATATTGATTGTGCACTTAGGAAATTAAAATAGCTATGATGCGTGTATTGAAAACAAATATAATTTTTAATATATATTAACTTTTGTAAGCTTATAGGCTTAGAGAGAATTCCAAGTAACTAGCTTGTCTGAAATGAAAACAGGAATATTCCTAACAAAAGTGTTTTGCATTGAGGGGATTAGAGGGCAGCAGTTTAGCTCAGAAGCCTTTGGAATATCCCACATAAAAACAGGTCATTTTTAATATTATAAAAACCCCAAACTTTAATACAGAACAACAGATTGTGCTAAACTCACAATCCCCTTTCTTCTTCTCCCTCTGACATGCAAACACCTGACACACAAAGGGAGTCACATTCAGAAGGAGATTATGATGCAATGATCTCGTTGTGAATGTTGCATTATGGTTTCAGCATCGCTGTAAGAGCTCCCCTGGCACTTGTGCTTACAGCAATTTGAATTTCTCTGGCAGCTAGGTATGATTTGTGACAGATTTCAGCTTTGCTCTTCATTGACGGAGTACACTGGCAAGTGCTTGAGGTATTTACCACGGAGATTGGAAAGAAGAAAATGTGAAGAGGAATATTTGAGATAGTCCTTTTTTAGGTTTTTTGGTTTTTTATTGGTGTCTTTTTAAACAATTTTTAAAAAAATATTTATGTTATCCTAATAATTTATTTTTCAATGGTATCCTTTTATGCTTTTTAGGAAAGGTTGTCTCACTATGCTGTTCTGTTTGAAGGATTATTCCACTTGCCATGATAGTGAAACTGTTAATGACTATTATAAATTATCACTAGCCAAATGCTCCATGTAGAGTACAAAGAATCAATTGGTTGTACAATTGCAGTGTGCGGCACAAGTGGAAAAAAGTTCACTTATACACTCTTTACACGACTGACACATGTAAACTTGTTTACACGGTTTGGAAAATCATAGGCTGACAAAGCACAGTTATCTTTTTATACTGGAAAATACCTTGAACTCTTCTGAAAAACATAGGGTAAGTAGACAGGTTACAGGTTTGGCACTGGATTCCCCCAAAAATTTGCTGAGCCAAAGCCTCTACATCTAGGGTAAACTAACAAGTTCCCAAAGCTCACCCACGAAGATTGTTCTCAGGATCTCTTCTGCCACAAAAGCAGCAGCAAGCAGTGGCATGCAAAGTTTTCTGAAACTTTCTTGGTCTGCAGGCAAGATCTTATCTTGATTCCTTCCTCATTCCCCTACGGAAGTAGTGGAAGTAGTCCCCAGGGAACACAGACAGCTCCACAGCAAAGGCTGCACTCTGAGCACAAGCACTCGGTACAATGACAATATGCTGGCCGGCTTTGGCAAGAAGAGATGAATGAGAAATATAATAGGGAATATTGCACAGCCTACAAAGAGTAAACCTGCATTTAATAAAGGATTGAGGTTGACTGGGTTTAGGCTAATGAAGTTTGTATCTCATCCAATAGAATGGATCCAAATTTCCATTCACATGTAAAAATAGCCTATCGATTAAAGCATATTTCTTCCTCTTTGGCCCCGTTTTTCAATTATTTTATCTGAGACAATAAGTTTGGTAGGTTCTTTTGTTAACACAGTTCCTGTTATTTTAAAAGCAACAGATTTCATGGCCCATGGTCATCATCTGAGAAATATGTACATGAAAGAATGCATAGGAGGTGTCAGGTGCACCCTCAGGAGGATAAGAATGTCCACATGGGACCAAGTCTTCTAGAAGCAGCAGTTTCTGTATGAATGGGTGAGAAATTTTCTTTTGCATTTGCAGGTGTTCTATATTCAAAAAGTACAAGACATGATTTAAGGATTAACCCTCTAATCTGCCACTCATCCTCAGCTCAGGGTTCCAAATATGAGAATCCAGACTTCAAAATAATTTAAAGAAATTATTAAAGGATTGATTTAATTATAGGATGTATATAAAGAGATATCAATTATGTTTGTGAAGCTATATGATTTTTTTAATCTAATTACTTAATTTTTAAATGTTATATGCATACTCTTTAGAAACTAATGAAACTATGCAGATTTGATTTATTTCATTTAGAAAATATTACAGTACATCTGGAATATCATGGGTTTGTTATTATCTGCTAACTGAAAAAGTGGAGATATAATACAAATTACATAAAATTTCAAACAGAAAAGAAAACCACAACATGTTGTAGCAATAGATCATAATTTGTCATTAAAAGACATACTTCAACTAACTACATTGTTAATAAACAATTAAAAAAAGAAAGTTCTAGGCTAGCATACTCCAGCATCTTTGAGTACTAAATTGTGTTAAATGGAACACATGGATTTATTTTTCCTACCAACTGATCATTTTTTAATATGACTGTATCTTCAAAGAAAATAAATGTCACAGAGAGAGGCTGTTGAACAACTGTTCACTGTGGAGGCATTTTGAAGAAAATTGAAGATTATATAAAGTAGTAGAAATAAAATGTAGAAAATACATAACCAGTGCCTTTTTCTAAATTAAGATCACCAGTCTATTTAGAGAGATGGAAGTTGAAAAAATCATTAATATATGGGAATACGTAACAGTAAGCTTGGCACAACTGTTAGTCCTTCTCACTACACAAGAATGTGAAAATATTCCATGAAACTGATATACAACATATCAGCACATATCACTTTCTGGAAGAGACAGAATTACTTGTTTTTAAAATATTTATAATCATACAGATGGAAATAATTGAGAACAGCAGTTTGTTTAAACCAGAACTTATCACTTAGTATCACAGTGGGGAAAAGCTCTCATTACATTAAATATAAGAAACAGCCATATGAGATTAAAAATTTTTCATTTCAGATGACGAATCCTTGCTGACTGATGAAGAAGAGTCAGAAACTATTCATGCACAGAAGAAGATGATTCTATATCTGCCCGCTGTCAGTTTCTTGAACTTTCCTTTGATGGGTGCTGTGACTGATAGGACACCCTGACAAATTCACCACAAGTCCACTGCAAAGTGGAAATACTATGCCATGCTGATACTTGAGGGACTGTCATGACTGAGGAATGCTTTAAACTGCTGTTAGTGACATCACAAAAATGCCATTATTATAAGGATACATCTTCCTAACATTTTGCTTACAACGCTTGAAATATTTTGATTCTATTGCTACTGTGCAATAAGAAAAATATTCTCTGCTTAAAATGGTGTTTTATATATGTGACATATCTTTATATATTTTATTTATGTATAAACATGTATTAATATACAGATTAATGTATATTTGTATACTGATATTCATATATAAAGCCTAAACATCAATATATTAATATATATGTTTGCTTATACAAAAGATTAATGACCAGAACACGATACATTCTTACAGAGTTTATCAAAAACTTGAAACAAATCATTAATTATGTTTGAGGGAGAGGAAAAAACCCAACAAAATAGAAAGTATATCTGTATACACAGTACTAATTAAGTCAGAGTATTTAAATGTAGTAATTGTACTTTCACTCTCTTCAGTCTTTTTTAAGCATTGAAGAGAAAGAGCTATTGACTTATTCATTTCAGTTAGCAAGAAATTTCTCAACTTCCTTGGGTGCTTAAGTGCAAGAATATTTTAGACCCCATCTTTGCATATTACTTTATCTTTCAGTGGTAATTAACAGAGTCTTAATCTGGCTAATGTTAATGACCACTGTTCTTTCTTTAAATCCCAGTTAAACCAAGCTTATTAAGGGCCAATTAAAGGAAGTCTTATGTGATCTGAATAACACTAAGACTAATTTTTAACAGCTATAACTGTTCTGGATGATGATTGTGGAAAAGAGAGGCAAACCCTTCTCATTATGGCCTTTGTTTTAAAATAAACTGTCAATGACTATTGGGAAGGACAGGGAATCTTTGTAAAAGTCAGAGATATAGATTAAATTTTGTAAAATAGAGGTGTTCTCAAAAAATTAGCTATATACTTGTCTTCCAATCCTGCCCATATAAAAGTTAATACAAAACTAATTTCCATTTAATTTTTCATAACGTTACAGCACAAAAGTGGAACAATGCTTTGCAGTAACCTTCCAAGTGGTAGCAACATAACCTAAATATGACCATGGACAAAATGAAGAAAAACTTGCTCATCACTTGAATAGGAAATAGAACATTTCTACATAAACATGAAATAATCAATAGATATTTTTCAAAAGCTTATTGGTTCCGCTTTTGTCTAAGGTGATCCTTCTACAGACACATTATTACAAATTACGTCCTGCTATTTCTTACATATCCAAGATTTCATTCATTGCTTAACTTCACCATTACTTCCCTTTTATCTGGAAAGCAGCAGTAACAGAATCTGACTGTTGTCTCTGGATAGTAAACAAAACACTACTTTCACCACCACTACCTTAAGTCCTAAAAGCAAAGAGCTAATGTCCACTTCAGCAAGTCACCATCACACAGGTCCTTCGCCTACTCTGCAGCAGACAACAGAACAAACTCCATGGTGACAACGCTTAAATTCTGCAGCAGCAGCCACAAAACCCATGGCAACATTACTATATTATTGTCTATAAAACACTCCCCATCCCTACTTTCCCACTCCCATACAAACACATCCAGCTATGACTCACAGCAGAGAATATCACTGATGAAAAATTGATGGTTATTTTGAACAATAAATCCTGAATTATTTTCTCTGCTCTCCCTAGACAATTTGGCAAAACAGCCCTTGGCCTCTAAAAGAGCTCTGCACAAACCATCTTTTTATCCTGATACCGGCACAGAAGACTTGCATTTGATTCTCCAGCTCTCCACTCTTTGTCAGGTTATCAAGCTCACTTGCATCTCTTAAAGCTTTCCATCTATCATAAGCTGGAGATCAGTTTTAACTTCTTCTTGGCTCCACAAGACAATACAGCTGTATTTCAGCTGTGAATGTAATTACAAAAACAAACAAAAAAAAAATCTCTTTCAAAACTGAAAGTAGAATTTTGCAGAAAATGATGCGGCTACAAGAGTGCCAGACTTTGCTCTACGCATCTTATCTGATGAACTGGCAACTGTCAGCAAGGCTACCTCAACAGGAAAGCATTCTATTTTCCCAAAATAGTTATCAAGGCATGATGAAGAGAGACAGAGGGGAAAAACAACACTGTAAAAATTGTGCCATGCGAGCTACAAACAGCAAAACAGAATGAAAATGGTGGCATCAGAGGATTTTTCAGAACTAAAACAGGGATCACAATGTCATAGCCATAAATTCAGTTCTAGGTGAGGTCATACATATAGTCCTGGCCACGAAAAAATTCAGAAAATGCATATAAAGTAAGTTTAATGTCATCCCCAGTTACATCTGTTTATTTGGCAAATTAGCTTTTCCATACAAAGATAAACAAAAGACAGACAACCCAGAGTCTTGGCCTGTCCTGGGTTCATCTCCATGCAAACCCCACAGCAAAGAGCAGCAAGAGAGAGGTGCTGGCCAGTCATCAAGCAGAAGGAGCATACTCAATAGTGGTTTTAACTAACTTGCACTTCCTTGTTTTGATCTTTCTTTTACTCATTCTTTCTCCCTCAGTTCTCCACTTCCCACCATCACCAATCATTAGATGGCACTTCTGGATTTTAATAAAGAGCTCCTTTCATGTATCTTCTTCCAATCGAGGTTCAATCCTGCATCACAGAGCATGAGACTCCAGCACAAGCCTGATTCCTGTTTGGTACAGCAGCAGCTCTGTCTGTGCCCAGGAATACCCATGATAACTGTGAGTATTAAGGATGCTGTGTGCAAGCAACTTCAAGTTTTACTGGCCCCTAAATTTTGTATATAGCTATTTACACAATCATTACAGGCTATTTGAATGCTATTTTGGAAAATGCATGGACTGCAAAGCATTATTCTTTGCCATGTCTGTGACATCTGTTTAGCACTGCTGTACCAACAGCCACACTTAACATGACTCCTGTAGGACCACTCCCCTCTGTTCTGCAGGGTGATCCTCAGCATCTACTCAGTATCAGAACTAAGGCAGGTCCTTACTCAATCCTAGCTCAGCTCTGGCCATCCAGGCCAACTTTGTGCAGAAAGAGAAATTAGAAATTATTGGGAAAAGGGATCTTGGTCCACAGGCACCTGACTACAGCTTGAGTGTGGCCAGGGTGCTCTCATCAAGGTTTACTGATTAAGCAAACCAGTAACAAGGACCCATTTGACACAATACTTCACCCAAATGTGACTAGGCATGTTTGTGAGAACGCTACACAAAAAGCTGAATGCTCTCACTGGCATCTGTACTCCATAAGCCACATTTGTGGATAAATAAAGTAACTGCATTCTCTTTCCTATCAAGAAATTACTGCTAAATTTGATTTGCATTAAAAACCAGTTGAAAATCCTGTATATTTGCACAAGTCTTGATGCTGTGCATCCCTGGAAACAAAATGAATGGGGGGTTCCTAAGCCAGAATGAACCAAACAAGCATTACATGGATTCCAAAAGGAAAGATACTGGTTTCTCAATCACCAGAAAAAGTGTTGGACCTAATGCAATAGCAGAGTTTAGGAGAAAAGGACTAAGCAATGCTAGGGAAAAGTGCTTTAATACAGCTATCCTGGACACGAGGCTTGGGAAATTGCCTTAAGGAGATGTCTAGTGAAGACCTTTGGTGAGCTTTGTAGAATAGACAGGAGACACATTATCCATAGTAACACTTGCTTTCACTTCTCAGGGTGGGAAAGTAGATCAAGAGCATCAGACTATAGGTGGAAAAGAGATGGATTTTTCTTTCAAAAGCTCTCTATCTTTTATTGTTCCCAACTTTCCACTTGTTAATTTAAACTTGTGGGTGGTTCTTTTCCTATCCTGATCTTTTATCTCCTTTTATCTACTTCATCAGTCTCCCTCCATGTAACTGGGGCATGGGAACTAGAAATGTCAGGTTGGTTTTTGTTTTCCTAAGGATGCCTCAGGACTGACTGAACAATTACTACTGGAGTCATGAAGGATTTTTTCCCTTTGGAGTCTAATGGATTTTAAAGCATCTTGGAGTTTTAGTTCAATCAACAGGAAAATCTGGAAGTAATTCAAAGCCCTAGCTATTCCTTCTTAACTTTGGAGGACTGCTAGTAAAGCATATCATAATAAATGAAACACAGAATTTGCTGGTGAACTTTTGTAACTTGGAAAGGCATGTCTCCTTTTGGTAACTATTACCTTGCTATGGGAAAAAGCAAGGAGAGAGGCATACTCAAAGACCTTGTAAAGAAGAACTGAGGCCTAGGACTGAGTCCTAAACACTATATTCCATCCTTCAGGATGTAGCTGTGGAGTCTGGGAAGATTTTTATTGTTCTAGTAATCTTGCCAGTGTTGTCAGTAACACTGCAGCCTGCTGCTTAAATCCATTCCTATGTCTGTCTTCATTCTCTTGGGCATCCTAATCAAGTGTCCATTTTAATAAACCAGTGGCATTTTAAGTTGCCAGCTACTCACACTAAGACAAAATCTTCCACTGTGGTGTAAAAAAAAAGTTATCTGCAAGATAAAATATTCATATGTAAGAAATAGTACCTGCTCAAATCCTATCTATGATTCATTTCAAACTTACTATATTTCATAGCAGAAGATGAATTACAGTGCTCTACAGAGGTGATCAGATACCGAGAAGGGTGGAAACAAAGCACATAATAAACAAATACTTAATATGCAACTTTTAAGACCTGATTTTTTTGTCATCTAATTCTAAATACTAGCTCTAGAAAAGGAGACATGCTAGAAAATGAAAATCACAGGTAATCTATAGACCACTTTTGGCTAATTTAAAGCTCCAACGTGTATTTGTTTCCTGTATAAATTTCTTTCTTATTATTCTCAATAAGATACTCTCAGCACGATAAAAAGAAGGACATTACCAGCAGCGTTTTCAATCATGGGGGCTATATATTCAAGAGCAATCAATAAAAACCACACAGGGCCTGACAAACAACTAGTCAAAGGCATCATTTTTCTCAGATACTTAGCAGTATCCTTTTAAAGTAATTGCTTTTGGTCAATGTTACTCGTTATCATTTGGTCTGCTCCTTTTCCAAAACAGAATGGATGTCATTTCCATTAATATTTCAGCTGTCTTTGTAGGTTTTCAAAGTGCACACTCCACACACACAAAAAAAAAAAAAAAAAAAAAAAAGAAGAAGGATTTTCATTTTCATTTCAACTATTTCAACTTCAGTTAACTAACAAAGAACTCTAAAGTGTTATAAAATAGACAGTGTCATATCATTGGAGCTAAAAGGTAATTTTAAAGAAAATTATTATGAAATATAAGGCATTGTCTGCCCTCCTTCTCACTCCAGTCAGAACTGTCCCTAAAGACAAATAGAAATGACAGACTTTGGCCCAATCAATCCATGCTAGAAAACAGCATTAGTAGACAAATACAATCAAAATGCCACCTAAAATAAGAAAATGAATACCAATTCCTTATTATAGCTTGTTTTAGTAAATTTAATGAAAATTTCACTACTGAAATCCTTGTGTTGCCTAACCCTGTTTGTGACAGCAGGGAAGTTGTTGTCTTGTGCCAACTGATCATTTAAAGATGTCCACAAGATACCGAAAATAACCAGCATAATCTGTAAGTGTACAGCTGGGATTCCAAATTAGATTAAGAAAGGCAAAGAACATATCTTTTCAGTTGTAGAAAGGCCTCAGAAACTGTCTAGTTACGCTTTGTACTAAATGTTCTGGCACACTGCCAAGGCACTTCCAAACATTTCTGAGTTCACTTTTCCATAGAACTCTTTTAAAAATCAATTAGTAGTGAAAAGTCTTTCAAATGCAAGTGTTTTAAAATGTCAAGCTTGTACTGCTTTTTATTCTTTTAATCTTTTTCTTTCCCTTGTTGTGCATCAATGACAGTATTTTGAAACCTTTACATTAAGTTCATCACATTCTCTAATTAAGCCTATAAAGAGAACAATATGTGCAGGTAGTTTAAAATGCATGTAACAAAAGATTCCATTCTTTAGGAAAAAAAATAAAAAAAGAAAAAAAATTTAA